>NC_135539.1:127236847-127539877 GCF_045843805.1 Urocitellus parryii | reverse complement strand
TGTGTGTGTGTGTGTGTGTTGTTTTTTTCTTGTTCACTGGGATTAGTCAATATAGTGTTAATCAATTTAAATAAAAGGAGAATACAAAACAAGAAATGGAAACTTTAATTTATCCTTTGGCACTTTGATTATAAAGTAATAAGTAAGAAAATAAGGTACATAGATGGAGAGAAAAGTGCAAAATTGAAAAAGTTAATACATATTTAATATTAATACTTTAATAGATTTCTACTCACATACCATCATTTGAATAGAAAAAAAGAATTAAAAATATTTGTACAGAGAACTTCATTTTAATATTGATATCTTCGTATTGTGGAGACTAAAAATGAACATTAAACCATCATTGCAGCATAAAGTAAGTATGGTAAGTAAAACAATGAAGATGTCAACTTATATTATGGAGAGGGAAAAGAAAAATTGGGGCACAGAGAAAAAAATCTTTAAGTAAGAGAATCTTGACTTTTTATCAACAAACAAATTTTTATCTGTATTATTCAACACTGGAATCTGTTGTCAAATAATCTTAACGCTTTATCACCAATACTTACTACTTACCAATATTCTGGTGATATAATTTCTCTTCATCATTTCAATTATAGGACAGTTAGGAGGGAGAATGACTTATGACTTGGGGATTAACTGGGAGATTTTGTTAAAGTTTTCAGATCATCTTTAGGATGCCTTCATTTATTGTAACCTGCCTCGTATCATTAGCTTACTGTGCCAAATATGTTTCTCAATGAACATTGATTTTCAATAAATTGTATGCAAAATTAATAGTCTATAATTTATTTCTTAAAGTAATTTTGAAAAAAAATCAGTTAAATTTGCATTTCTCTTCTATTTTCTTCTCTGTTGTTATAAAGATGTTCTAGTAGGAAGACATTAAGTTGTCCCATACAAAACATCTGGATCTCCTGCTCAGCTTTATAAATACAGAAACTTGTTAATCAGTCTCTGAGGGAGTAAGAAATACTAATGAAACCCATAAAAATCTGATTGACAAATCAGAATGCCAATTTATTACCTTGAAACAGAAGGTACCTTAACATCAATTTAAATTCCTCTTGGAAGAGTTAAGGACACTTCCTTCTCATTCTCAGTGTTCCTGGGCCACTGAAAGCACATTAGAATTCACCAGGTATTTTGATAAGCAGACTGCAGAAAAATGTATTTAGTGTATTGAGGAATATTTTGTCCAACACCTGAAAATATATGATTAGGTCTTGCTTCCATGGAGAATGTTAAAAGATTTTAGCAATGACAGAATATACTATCAGAATAGTATATTCTTTTTCTTTTCTATGTTTATTAAAATATTCACAAATTCCCTTAGTCCATAATCTTTGAGAATTTACAAACATGGATATATCATTTATTTGGCACAAGAATATCTGAGGTTACAAAGTTTCAGGGGCAATAATTTCAGGATATGTATTGAAGGTCAGGGTGACACAGCTAGTAATAATGTGATTAGAGTTGAAAACTGCTATGAGAGTAGATTTTATAAGTTCTTGACACACACATACACAAAACCAGTATGGATATGGGGTTGTGGATATGTAAATTAGCTAGAATTAATCATCCATGTTGGAAAAAACATACATCAAACATCAAATTGTACCTAAAATAAATGTAATAATCATTTGCTACCTAAAAAGATATAATAAAAAGCATATCTTATGTAATGATATACCTAAGAACATTAATCAAAATAGTTATGATGGTACCAATAACACTATATTAGAAAATATTTTCAAGGTAAATCACTTATACAGACAGTTTATCTTAGGCATTATAAACTGCTATTTCCCTCTGCTTTAATTTTTAAGGTAATCTCATCTCAATCCTATTTTTTAAAACTTGGAAAAATATCTATGTGGAACCTACTCAAAACCATGTATGACCTATAACTATACACAGTATACACATGACTCAAGTTCAATTTTATTATTACTGATTTAATAAAATTATAGGTGAATATTATTATATACACCCAACTCTTAAAAAAAGTAAATTAAAAAGTCTTCAATGTATTTTGCGGTGCTAAAGCCAAAAGTATACTGTGAAGCCATTTCACTTATGCTTAATTGTTTTTAATTGAAGAAAATTTCCCCAAATCCCTTGAATTCTAGAAAGCCTGGTCAGTTATAAACCGGAGTTCCTATTGATGGCAAGATTTCAGTGCAAACATAGTTTGTAGCTTCCAAACTTCTAGATCTCTAACAAATGCAACTGAAAAACTCAAGTGCCAATTTTCTACAGTGTAACGTATGTCCACTGTTGCTGCATGAGGAAGCCAGACATATGATAGAACCTGTTATACACAGTGGGGTGGGGAAAGAAATGAGAGAGAGAGAGAGAGAGAGAGAGAGAGAGAGAGAGAGAGAGAGAGAGATATTAAAAAAAAGATTTCAGCATAATTAGGAAACCATATGTTTTCTCTCTTCCTTATTTTTTCTTGCACTTTAAAGTATTCTCCTGAGTTCAATTATATTCACCTAGGCTCACAGCAGGTTGAATTTGAAGAACATTTATAAAAAGAGAATAAGCTTCATCCAAATCTCACAGCATAGAAAGATGACAAAACTAGTCACAAAATATTGATGTACTTAGAAGAATAAAAAAATGGGATATGTTTTTATTTAATTAGATAAATACATTCCTTGTAAAGTTTAATATTTTAAAGATTCTAAACATTATGTTATTAAGAAGAATTATATACCAATACAATAAAATATAGCATTTTTTCACTAATGAATTCTTAATTCAAATAGCTTCAATACACATAAAGTATTGAAATTATGTGAACTTTGATCAAAGATACTTTTTCTATAAAAATCATATAAAATGCTTACCATGAAATATCTCAAATATTGGTAACAATAAAAAATAATTTGACATGAGACAAAGAATTTTGAGAATCATCCCAAATTAGTTTGTAATTTAAATAAAAGTAAATAATACTTGAGAGATCATCTTTTAAATTTTTTCCAATAGATACATATTTACCTTTGCTCCTTACAAACTCTGTAGCTCCAAATATAACCTTTGAATTGAATTGTAGACCTCTGTTTTGACTCCATTTTTTCATATGTTCCTATAGTTGGTTGAATCCTCAGATTTTGGATGTTCAAAATGAAAGTGACCTTCAATTTCAAGGTCGTTCTCTTGTCACACAGCACCTGTAGTTTCACTAATGTGACCCACATTTCTCAGCATTGGAAACTTCTGCTCTTTGTTCTACAGATCTAATTAGTCATGAACTGTTATTAAAGCTTTGTTTTATACTCATGTAAATTACACTAGCATAATTACATTTGTGTCAGCCATTATAATTTCTTACCTGCCAGACCAAGGTGTTCATCATGTTTCCCATTCTCTTCAGGTTTAACTCACTGTTTTCTGTGCTTCATCTTTCCTGCTTAATTTTTTTATTGCATTAAATAACTCTTCAACCTATCAACCTTAAATATTTCTATAGTATCTATAATTTTGATAGTGGCATAAATTTTTTTTCTCATGAGTCATATGAGACTTCTACCTGGACAAGTATTTTCAGGTTACCTTCCACCTTTAGCCCCCTGCCCTCAAGAGTATTCCTTCCCTAGGTCCTTTATCTCTTCTAATTCTAGTCCCCTCCCCATCTTTATTAAAGCCATTTATAGTGATACTCCCCTCTCGTTTTTGCTTCTCTTGAATTTCTATAATCAATACTTTCTTCAAAGCCAGATCAGACACAACTCCTTTTAGAAAGCCATCCTGGCTTCATTCACTCTTGCATTCATTTGATCACAATCAACAAATATTGAATGCTTAATGGGTGATCAATGTCTCACCTGTTGTCATAGGGAGTCTTTGTCATTGAAGGTTAAAATCTGTTTCCAGTTGAAGTGAGACAAGTAGAGTAAAGGAGGTGGACCAGCGGCAGGGAGAGAGGAAGAGGAAGAAGAAGTACTGGGGAAGGATATTGCCAAATTACATCATTACATGGTGTGCATGAACAATGAATCTCACCATTATATATAATTATAATGCTCCAAAAAAGTATTAAAAAAATCTTGCATTTCCAATTTTCTTCAGATTTCTTTCAGATGAAAACCACTATAAATATCCTGTAGTTTAATATTATATGTCTTCTTACTTGTTAATGATTTCAAGTTCCTTTGCAAGCTTAAAATCTAGGTGTCAGAAAAGACCATATGACTTCCATTTTTCATACGCACCGAAGAGCCCAGAGCTTCCTATACTGCTAGTATATGGTAGCATCACAAATTCTTCCTAATCATTTTATTATATTACTAAATTATATTTTTGTGATAGTTTTTGTCTTTAAATTTCATGGATCAAAGGGATTTCATGAATACCTTAGGTGCAAATGTATATATCAGTGCCATTATCTTTCCTAAGGTTAATGATATCAGAAAAAAATAATGACCACAAGTCAAAAGGGGAATGCAACATAACTCTGACAGTAAAATCCAACTCTGTTGAAACATTTCCTCAGAAATTCTTCCTTAATGTCCCATCTCCAGTTTCAAATTCAAAAGTAGAAAAGCAGCATTGGAATCAATTTCCTTAAGTATCAAGTAATCGGTATTTTGCAAAAATGATTATTGCAGAGAGAAATGAAAAAAAAAGGAAAAGAATATTTCAGCTATCAAAGCCTCTCCAGGGACAGGTTAGAGAAACTGAAGATCATAACAGATGTTTTCAGCTATCTAGTTAGCTAGGGCTATGATGCAAATAATTGTTACTGCCATTATCTTTGAAACCAGATGTCTGATGTCCCTATGAGAGACAACAAAATAATAGTGATAATGGTATAGATGATTTTCAAGCCTATTGCTGAGTTACAACTTAATATTGATTTTTGTCTGTGTGACTGCTGACGGGCATGCCAAAATGTTGAGACCAGAAACACTTTTCTCTTAAATTTTGCTGGAACAAAATTTATAATTAAGACCTAATTTATCATTACCAGTGACTTTTACTGTCACAATATGCTAATAAGTTTACAGAAATAGGAATAGGGAAGCAAGACTCTGTCTAGAAATGCTCTGTCAACTGATCTGAGATTTTAAAACTGTTATATTAATTACATGATATGTTTATCCAGAAGTTTCCTCTGGGTAGGCAGCCTAGCGCCTGGGAGTGTTTTTGTAACTCTGATTTTGTGGTTAGCTCAGATATAAAAAAAAATAAAATAAAGAATAAAAATAGAGCTTTGAAAGGGTTATATTTCAGGGGCTCAAATTCATTTTGCACATGGCATACTTCTTCCTGGTTAGAATGTTAACTGGCTAGAATATAACAGAACATGTTTTCCTGCCAAATGACCATGACTTCTGATGACACAAAGGCCTTCAGAAATGTTGGGTGGCAAAATACTGTCAAATTAAGTCAATCAGAAAACAGACCTGTTTTTTAAAGTTTGAATATGATATTTGGGTTTGCTTTACATGAGATGAATCATAATCTAATATGTGCTGATTTTTGTTTTGAAATTATTGCATTTTCAATGCAGTAAGATTTAAAATAAAGCAAAACAGGTAAATCATCACCCACCTATTAACCTAAAATAAAAGGCTAGTTCTTTTTTCTTGCTCCGTCTTTCTTTTACTTTCCAAGATAGATTTCCACATGCAGTCTCTTTTGAATGTATCTGGATCTTGAAGCTTAACTACCTAATTTTATGTACAAATGAACCTTCAGAGCTTGACTGGAGGTTCCAGTAGAGTATCACAGCTGCTCATATACCCTTGACCAAAGAATTGTACTCAGGTACTGGTGAGATTGTCTTCTTCCACAGGCTTACATCATTGGAAGAGAGGCACATGAAGTGTAATGGCATGACAGGTGTCACAACCAGATTACTCTCTCATCCACAGGACTACATTTTAAAGTGTCACTTTTGCTTATATTTACACATTGTAAATAAAAACATGAAACTTCCAAAATCATTTTCAAGTTTTTTAAAATTAAAAAAAATAAAGACAAAATTAACAAATTACCAAGAGTGAAGTAGAAACTATTTACATATGCCTTCTGTAGACCTTAATTTATAATGATAGAAATTATACACTGCAAAAATTCAAATGCATATAGAAAAAAAGTTCAGAATTTCAATGAATCTTTGTAAACTGTCTAATAAAAAGTCCATATAATTAATTAATTTATAATATAACATGTTGACAGCTAGTATTTCTGTCTCTTTGGGAACCTTCATTGACCGGGACCTGCTTTGTGAACCAATGCTGTGGTAGGGCTACTCCATATACAGGAAGGAGTTTTTCATGCACATCACTTGCCAACATTTTTTTCATAATCTCGAAGATATTCCTTTGATCTGACAAAGAGTAAATTTCCTCATACACATTTGGGGGTATTAATTTTCAGATTTAATATAGTGAGCATTAAAATACAGGACTATGAACAAACTATGTGTTTGCAAAGAACAAATACATGATTTCAAAAAAAAATCCAATTAGCTAACAAACAGCTGAGGAGTCTCACTTGAAGACTGGCCTATTTATCACATTTTGTGATTGAGAACTAGAGCCAACAATAAGTTATTATGCAAATCAGTCAGCATCCTTACACCTCCCTTGTGCTGGGAAAGAACAAGTCAGTGCAGCAGGAAGAGCACTACTTTGGTGCTCAAGGAAGGGGGCTTTAATTCTTAATTCTGTTTCCATAATATAGTTTTTTTTGTTGTTGTTGTTGTTCTGTTTTTAGCCATTAGCTAGTGATATTGCTTTGGACAATTACTTCATTTCTTTGAAACTTGTTTTGCTTACCTAAGAGGGACAATATATAACCAATGTTAATTTTATAATGATAACATACAATTCAGAAAAAAGTGATACGTATCAGCACTTTAATAAAATATTTGAAAGTAGAAATGTCTGTTTTGCTCTATTATATAATGTAGGTGAGAACTTAAAATGAACTTCTTGATAAATGTATACTTTTTTGTGGGGCCACAAGCCAATGTCATAATTGGGACCCAGAAGGATGTTCTCCAAATATCTTTGAGGAAAGTATGTAAATGTCTGATTTCATATCGACTCAGATTAGGATCAAGTGTAACTGTAAATCATGACGAAAGGGTCAAAATGAAGTATGTGAAGCCAGAGTGCTGTGTTGTTCTCTTCTATTCCAATTTGCAACCAAATTACCTTGGGCCTATTAAATGTATGTTCTATGAATGGGAGAGTTAGAAAAAATTTAAAAGGAAAATGAGAGTATTCAACTAGAAACAGTGTTCCTTTGTTGATTACTTGAAATCACTGAAGAGAACTTTTACCTTTTATTTGAAGAGCCCAAAATATATGTAATAGCAAGAACTCATTTTACTAATAGTTTTATAAATGGATATATGTGACATGATTGGCACAATTGATGTATATCAGGTCAATCCAAAAAAGTCCTGGAAGCATAGAAAATAAAAAGAATTAGGTGCCCCACTGGATGAGGAGGGGGCCAGGTGTCAGTGGATCTGAAATGAGGCTTTGGTAGGGTCTGTATCTGTCTTATATTGCTTAGCAATGCTTTTCTTTCTCAAATATGTACACATGTTGCCCGAGGCTGTACAAAGAATTATGATTACTTATCTTAAATGTATTTAAGAATAAAAAACTTCTGGCAGCTGTTGTTTTGCTATTGTGACGTTTCTCAAGAGTCTTCAAGAAATGAAGTAGTTAATTTGATAAAAATCTGTTCTGAGAGTTTTTTAATATATTTATAATAGCATCCTACTTGAACTCCCAAAGCACAAAAATTAAATCTCAGTGCTTTTCCCCATAAGACCTGAACATATAAGATTTAAAAAGATATAGCCATGTTATAGCTTCTTCAATTAGGAAACATCTTGATTCTAATAAATGTTAGGAAAAAGGAGCTTTGCCAGTTGGATATTTTCCAAACTCATTTATACTCAATTAAGAACTTTATTTTTAATCTGTAGAACCATTCAAATCAGTAATTAGAAAGCATGGTTGAATAAAAAATAAAGCCTACTTGCCTATTGCTGTGAGGATAAGAAAGGAATGGACCATTTCTCTCTTTCTAGCGTGGTTTCATCTTTTTCTGCCTGTTTGAACAGAAAAGAGCCGCCAGTGTCTGCTAATATGTTTGCCATCAAAACAAAACATGAAAAACAGTTGTTTATTACTATGAAACAATAAAGAAAAGCTATCAAGAAGTATATACAAAAACAGCTTCTTGTGAATATTATTTTCAATTATATTTTATATATATGAAAAAGAAATCATATCTCATAGTTAGTACATTTGGTCCCTCTAAAGAGGAAAAGAAATTCAGACTAGTGTAAAAGAAGCTCAGTCCTTCAATTCAGAATCCTCTAAACACTATTCACTAAGAGTTGGAACTATTCTATAAATTGGAATTTAGCTGATATACCAAACTCTAAGGTGTTTTTTTTTTCCCCCTCAAATTACTCAGTTTTTGTATGTGACTTTTCATTTTCCCCTGACTTCATGACAGAGCCATTGAAGACATTTTATTGTGGTGGTGGTTTTGTTTTCAAAGCAATAAAAGAATCGGAAGACTACACAATTGTAGCTGAGTACGGAGCAGTGTCAGCCCTCTTATACATAATGATGATTTGCTGGGTCCTTAAATAACTGGAGCTAAATAACAAAAGTAGCTCCTCCTTCTGCTAAACATTTATGCCCTTATTTCTCAGAAAGAAAAAAGAAAAATATAGTGGTAATGTGAAAATTTCATCTTCCATTCTAATCACAACACAAATACTGTGAAACCACGAATGACAAGATAAACAAGAAACTTGATCTGTATTCAATAATGAATCATGGTGAGAATTTCTAAATAAGGTGTTTGTGGCTGATATGTTCATTGAAATAATTGATAAGAATTTTCCAGTTAGAGTCAACCTGTAATCACGAAATGCAATGCACTGTATTATGCTACAACCAAAATAAACAAATATTAATGTGCTCTCAACTGCTATAAACTTTATATGATTCTGTGATGCACAAAAATGCCCAAGCTTAGGATTCTTTTTTAAAAAAAATGAGTAAAATCAATATGATTTTCTATTTTTTTCTGAATGTAAATTTTACAAATTTTCTGCAATAGTTTGGATTTATCCTGCTCCAAAATACTGCAGGTAGCTGAGTGCAGAGGAGTTTAAAAAAGTGGTCTTTATACTTTTTTTAATACATTTTTTTAGATAAGGACATCCAAAGCAAGCATGGCCAGAAAGGCTGATTATTCTGATTTACATAGTATTCTAAGCCTGTCTAAGAAGATAATTATAAACCAAAATAAAACCTCAAAAGTTTCATTAATGTTCTATCATCTCCTGAATGTATTAGAAGTCTTTCAGTTCAAAGTATTTTGGTGTGATTCAAATGTGGCAAGTAATCAAATATGGCTCTTAAATAAGAGCACTGGACTGATGGACAGATTACTTGTTTGTGAGTGCTTTCTAATAAGTCAATTTTGATTAAAACTTCTTGGTTCCTTCTAACATAGAAGGAATTTAAAAAAATAAAGTCTTTTGTACCCGTGAAACTATTTAGTATCCAGTCAACTAAATTTTCAAGCTTTGTGTTCCATTATACATTTATAGAATGAATTTTTTTTCCTACTTGTAGTGCATCAATAATGACCATAGAAATTGAAAGATTTATTTTGCTTTGATTGGGGTGATTCAACTTACACACAAGTAAGTCAAAGGTGTGGTGGCTTCCTCCTGGTATTCCAAAGAACATTGCCTTCATTCTACCAGAATGATTTGTTTTCTTGTGTAAAAGCTGAATGACCAGAATAATAAGAAAAAAAAAAAAAGCAGCTTTGCCAGAATTCTAAGTTGTGCAATGAATTTGCCATTTTATAATAAAAAATCAAAATCTAGATACTAAGTATGACAGATACTTAATATCTATGGAAAATAGATACTAAGTATGTACAAAATTTCAGGTACTGTTCTAATTCCTTTAGAAATGTTCTACATTAAATTTCACAACCCATCTTATGAAGCAGAAATTAGGATTTTTTTCCAAGGTTACTTCAAGAAATTCAACTTAGAATAAGCAAGTAGCTATATGGACATTGTCACACAGCTACCAAAGTGACAGTTTGAAGATTCAAATTCATGCAGTATGTCTTTGGAGTTTATGCTTTGAATTAATACTCACAGGTGCCTTGACACAGATTCTGATGGGATATTTAGTCTGATTCTATCACTAAATATTCTCAGACCTTTTTCCTCAGGATTTATGAAAATTTGGATTGTTTTGAATGTTAAGGAAAATTATATTAAGAAGTTAATAATAGCAAAATTACAATATGAATATATATAGTGTTCATATATATGGTACTCCTTCCAAATTGTTTTGCTTGTTGTCTTTGCAGCATTAAAGATCTTGTGTTGCAAGAGGCTGGGTCTCAAGCCTGAAAGATGTGGTTACTGGTACCATCCTCTGTTTGGTAACAATGGTTTGGTTGGGTTGGGTTTCTATTTGGTTTCAGTGTTGTGTGGTGGCCTTTTCTGCAGTAACACTGCTTCTGGGACTCCTTCAATATTTACAGAAGCTGGATGGCTGTCCCTTGCTGCAGATGCCAATATTATTCTGTGGTCTTTATACTCTTGTATCTGTTTGCATCTCTGTATTTTCATTATATAGGTGTGTTGATGAGACTGATTTCTGTCAAGTCAAACAACCCTGATTTTCCTCCCTATGCCTTTATACTTTGCATAATGTACTGTGACAATCTGTTTGGACTCACTTTTTCTGTTCTTTGTTACTTGCCATGCTACTTTTTAGTATCCTTTCTCTGTACATTAAACTCTGCAGTGGTTTAACATTAACAATGCAACCTATGTTAATTAATTGTTAAGTTAAATGAAGCTAATCAGTTAACTCTAGTCAGGAAAGCATACTCCAGGAATAAGCAAAAGATGAAACTCTAATCTTATTTGAATACCACACATTTCTGAAAATTGTCATACTTTTGATCTAGAAATATTTTCAAGGGGGAGATTTGTATTCTCTTCTAAACTTGATATATATTAGATTTAAGATATTATTTAGGATATGCAAGATAGTGAATTGCTTATAATACTTTGGAGATATACCTTTCATGATCAACAAATAAAACAGAGATGCCTTACTAATCTTTATTCCTTAAAATGGCACCCCAGGTCTATCTTTACATAGCCTGGAGTTCAGTTATATAAGGTAGAATTTCAGGTTGCCATATGCCAACTAAATACTGCTTCTGGAATATCTTGATAATGGTTTGATGAGATTCATATACACGGTAGTGGCTGGTTCATGTAAAAGGGCAGAAGTCTTTTGCTTCCTTGAAATTTAGAATAGGCTAAATAAAGTACTTTGAATCTGCTAAGTAATAAATGTTTGTTCCGTAAATGTCTGTATTTATGGAAGTGTTGGGGATGACTTACTTTTAATATGACTTGCTTATAATAATCTGGGGCTGAAGCTATAGAACAGTCACCAAACCTCACCTTCCTTTAAGACTCTGAACCCACCATTACTACCAAAAGGAATCAAAGAGTTGTATCTCATCATGAGTCTTTCATTCATAAATTATATTTATACCCTTTTGTACTTGCAACCTGTATCTTTCCCTGCTGTCACCCTATGGCTATTTTTAAAAAGCTTCTCTGTATTTCAGGGGGAGAAGAGAACACCTCTTGCACTGAAAAGCTTGCCTTCCTGGCCCTCCTGGGAGCTCTTTGAAAGAGGGTCCCTTGCTCTCTCTATTCATCACCACCATGTCACTTTGAACCTTATGCTTCTCAACACCTTCCCATATCTCCACATGCCTTTTAGTTAATGAGGCCAGCAAATACTTTTCATTGGAGAATACTTCTCCCATTTGACTTTCTGGCAACATTGGACAAAACTGACCTCTACCCTCTCCAGACTTCTTGGCACTACTCTCTCCTCATTCAATCTTTTCTTTTCTGATCAATAATTCTCAGTACCTACTTTGGACTCATTTTCTTCTTCCCAGCCTTTAAATATGAATATTCCCTGAATAAACTGTATATCAAGAGGCATGTTCTTTGAGATGCTCATGCTCCTCTCCATCAGTAAGGAGATGCTGAGGTGGGCTTGCTCACCTACAGATTTCTGCTGGCTGTTGATCTGCAGAGGATGAGTTCTCAAAGTCTGAGCATCATGAAGCTATTACCTTGTCAGTGTTCTTATTTTAGCCAAAGAATTAAATGACTTTTTGCCCTGATTATTCCTAAAACCGTTGAAAAGCAAATAAAAAGAGATGGAAAGTAGATGGCTTAGCATTCAGCATCATAGCTGTGAGGTTGCTTTGAAGACAAGGTTGCAAATGCCCTACTTCATCAAAACAACCACAAAACCTTATAATTCAGCACTAGAGTTATTTAGTGGCTTGCTTCTCAGAAAGTTGCAGGTCCACTCTGAGAAATAGGCTGAAAAAAATATGAGAGGGATGATAAATAGTTTAACTTCTTATCATGTGACTATCCAATGATTCCTGTGAACTGGGATTCTTATAAGAAGCAGCAATGACATTGAGAGGGTGAGTCTCTGAGAGACAGACAGGAGCCATTAGGGAGAATCATAGTTTTCAAAATATGATCTTGTGGTTCTGAATTCTTGACTTTCCGTACTGTGTAAAATTTAGAACTTAAAAGGGTATTTTTTCTCAGTGACAAACTAATAATACATACATAGGTTTTGCTTTATATTTGGAAAATGAAAACAGGGCTATTATAGACAAAATAATAGTACATTATTAGGGAAATTACAATATTTTGTCTTACCATTAGTAAGATATTTGTTGTAAGTTTTGTGTTGTTGATCTTATACCTAGGATTTTATTAATTTGTAATTTGGATATAGTGATAGAATGTATTTCAAAATATTGAACCTAATTTTAAATAGTATTAAATCCATTTTACATTAGGCTTCAATTATTTTTATTTAATCAAATTGGGAGTTGTTTTATAGTTATCTCCATCAAATAAAAATATATTATACATATATATGTATATAAATATATACCTTTGTGCACCATTAAAAGAGATTATCATATGTATAGACAATACACAACCGGATACAAATTCATCTTTCCAACTCAAATACCTCTATGCCAATTGCTCAGCACCTAGTGAACATTTTCACACAGTTATCTTGTGCCATCAGAAAATCTCCATGGATAACACTGTTCATCCTGTCTCCTGATACCTTCAACTTGTCCTGTGTTCCACATCTCAGGAAATGACAAATGACCCAGTTAGAAACCTGAAAGTCAATGAGCTTCTCCTTCCTTGGTTTCCATGTTTAGAAGGTCATTGTCTTAGTATGCCTTGGCTGCCATAACAAGTATCATACGCTGGGGGACTTAAACAACACTAATTTATTTTCTCACAGTTCTGGGGGCAAAAAAATTCAAGATCACACTGCTGGTTGGTTCAGTTCCTTGTGAGGTCTCTCTCCTGGCTTGTACACAGCCACTTACTTCCTGCATCCTCATATGGTGGAGAGAGAGAGTTCTGATGTTTCTTTCTCTTCCTGTAAGGGGACCAACTCCATAGGAATGGACTCACCATATCACTTCATTGAACGTTTACCACCTCCTCATAGGCTCTATGTCCAAATAGTCACTTTGGGAGCTTCAATACATGAATCTGGTGAAAAAACAAATATTCAGTCAGCAATTCATGTACTTTTCTAAACTCCTCCTACATATTATCTTTTACTTTGGTCATTTCTCTATTTTAAGTCCTCAGTATTCCTCACTGCATTAGATCAGCACTATTAACTACTTCCCACTGATATTTGATGTCATGCCACCAAATTGTCCTTCTTCAATACCTGATCAGCAATACCACATAGCAAGGTTCTTAAAAGACACATTTGCTATGTTATTTCCCTTCTTGGAAAGTAATCAGGGAACTAAAAACATGCAGGTTCTTGAGTAAGAATTCCCGATCTTATTAGCCCTGTTGCCTTGACAATTAATTATTTAAAGTCTCCAAGTCTTGGTTCACTTTTCTATAAAGGAAAGATCATCACTACTTAAATCATACGGTTAATATGAGGTTTAAATGAGATAATAAATGGAACACACTGAATGCAGTATTGTTCACATAGCAAGCTGTCAGTACAGGTTGGCTGTTGTTATTATCCAATTAAAGTCTTATATGACTCCCCTTAGGTTTTAAGATAAACCACAGCCTTTTCTCTAGGGCCTTTATGGTATATTTTCAGATTGTTTCTTCAACTGTATGTTTTCCGCTTTTCTACTTTTGCCTTGGGTAAATTATATTGACGACTTTATAATTCCTGTAGGTCTCCTCCATTGACCTTGATCTCCAGACCCAAGACAAAACCTCACTTACATTAGGTGCTCTTCCCTCCTTGTCCAGTAGGTGGCGCCTGCCTAATCAATTCAGGAGTTCAGGAGTTCTGTTGTCCAATTGAGAGTCTGTTACTTGCCCGTCTTATCTGGGATAGTTCTCTTCTGGCCTCCCAGGACTCTAACAGAACTGTGTGCTTCTCTTTCAGATCATTATTCATGATTTCCCTTTATTTACCTCTCTTCTAAATTGAAGATGATACCTAAACTGAAGATGATACCTAACCTACATAGTTTTTTTTTTTTTTTTTTCAGAATTAAGATTTTGTCTTTAAATACTAGGATATAGAAAAATAAAAGATAGCAAATAAATACTTCTCATGGATAAAGATAATTGCCTCCATTCTTAAAATATCCATATTCTTATCTTCATAAGTCAGTGGCCACGATAGGGAATTGTGTCCCTGTGGTTGCTTGTAGAGATGCAGGTGTGTTTTGTTATTCACGGACAGATGTGAGATGAAGTTACAGGTGAAGCTGCAAGTCTCCAAGGAGAGCTGGTATAATCTTAGTCAGCTAAAAATAACTGAACATTTCTTGGGTGTTCAATACACGATCAAAGTGGAGAGTGAAGAGAAGTGACCTCAAATCGAACACATCTCACACTGCTGTTTGTCAACAGTAAATTACATCTGATTTTAAACAAGAGAAGGAAAAACTGCTGGCGACCTGTGATTGTGCTTCATACGAAGATCAATACCAGGGAGAATAGCCTTTTTAGCTTTTTCCAAGTTCTCTGACTTGCAGGAGCAAATTGGCAGTACTTTTTGGTCATTCTCAATTAACAGCACTCTCCCCCTAGGCCACAGAGTCTATAGTCCTGCAGGTGAGGGTGGAGAGAACTTCTCAAAGAACATAACAGGAGACTTTGGGGCTGAAGATTGCTTTGATTTAAAAAGAAAGGAATTGGCTTTTGCCTTCTGTAAATGGAATTAGGAACTCAGAAATGTGTTCTGGGAAAAGGAGGCAGGAAGAATTTTGTATATTTTGCAATCCTCGTTTTGACTTCAAAGTGTACAAAGAGTGGTTTCTAGAGCAATTTCAGATGGAGACGACACTAAACTCTGTTAACCAGCATTTTGAAGACATTTTGTACAGATCATTTTATGTTTCCATGGTGGTGAAAAAAAAGCTAAAATATTTTTCTAGCCATCAAGGTAACTATTGTTACCTGTTTTTCTCAGGAAGGCATTTTGTGCTAAGCTGACTGATTACCTTTAAGTGTGTCTCAATATTTGATTTAGAGACTGGCTTAAAAAATAATTATGTTCACCTAATCCTAAAGCCCATGGAAAAGCAGGAAAGGGATGATAGGTTCCAAACCACATTACTAATCTTGCAGCCAAAACAAAATATAGTTTATCCTGATGGGAAGGACAGGACAGAGAAAGGGAAGATGATGGTAGTGAGAGGAAATGTAGAGAAGAGGGAAAGGAAAAAAGAAAGGAATGTGTCTATTAAAATGTTAACAGTAAAAGGCAGCAGACAAGATAGATGTATATTTCCATCCACATTATGATAGCATTTATGTGTATGACTTTGGCCATGATTTTGTGGGGGGTGATAATAATAGAAGACATAGTAAATATACAGTAAATCTTAACTATGAATTATAAAATATGTCAGGCCCTCTGTCAGTTCCTAAGCTAACACTGTCACTTCCTTTACTGATACATTATGAATTTGCATGTCAGACTTTCATAGATTAGTAATCAAGTATAAGTCAGATTTCATAATTGTTGCAAACAAGTTGGAGGTATTATATGTATGAGTCCTCCCTATGAAATTCAGTTTTATTCTGAACTTATGATAATACCTTCTTAATAATTTTAAGGAAATTCATACCTTCAGATAAGACCGAGCAGATGTAGTGAAATAAAATACACCTATGTCATAAATCTGAATATTTTGATATATAAGGAAAAAGTAAAATAAGACAGTTTTAGAAATTTTGCTTTTCTTAGAAGTCATGTTGCCAAAAATATCTTGAAAACAAATAATTATTATTTAAAAATAAGCATTAATCCAGAGTCTCAGCAGGCTGAGGCAGGAAAATAGTGAGTTCAAAGCCAGCAGTAGAAATTTAACAAAGCCCTAAGCAATTTAGAAGGAACTTGCAACTAAATAAAATATTTTTAAAAAGGGGTGGGGGGACTAGGAATGTAGCCCAGTGGCTTAGTTCCTATCAAATAAAAAAATAAACAGATAGATAAATAAATAAGTAAACAAAAAGAGAAATAGAATAATTTATTTATGTAAAAATATTATTAACTGCACCTCTATGCTGAGTACCACGTGTGCACCCTGTGTATTAGTTGGTTCATAAAGCAGGCACTGCTTCTATTCTTATGAAATTTATTTCTTTAGGAGACTACAATTAATAATCAAGTAAATAAGCAAATGTATAGTGAATATATATTCATTTAGAGAACACGAGAGAGTAGTAGCCATTTATACCTAGGTGGCTAGGGAACACTTCCTGTGTTAATAACTCTGAAGCTGACACCTGAAAGATGAGGGTGCTAGTGACTAAGAAAGTTGGTAGTAGAACAATCCAGACAAAGGATACCAGATGTAACTGGTGAGCTCTGGTGAGAAGAGGCTGACTTGAGGGAGGCATTGAAATAATGGCAGCTAAAGTTGATGGAGTTCATCAAAGGTTTGATGCTCTTGTTTTTTTCTTTAACAGACTTTTTTTCTTTAGATTTCTGTTAAAGAAAAAAACTTCATTGGCAAATAGACCATGTAAGTAAGGTAGGGCTAGGAGTGTGAAAACAAGGAAAAGAGCTGTGTCCTGACTATTCAAAAAGTGGCACCTGGGCAAGCAGCATTAGTGTCCCTGGGAGATTATAACTTCAGGACCCCAAAGCCTACCCCAGGTTTAGAAAAAAGGGAATTTTCATTTTAACGTGGTCTTAAAGTGATTTACATGCATATATTATTATTATTAGACAATCCATGATCTAGATGATTATTATAGGCTGCTTGAAATTGGATTGTTTCAAGATACAGTGTTTAAATTATTTAATGTCATATAATGAGATAGGCGAGTTTTAAAATTATATCTCAACATCCTCCTGAAAGACTGGAATAAATAATATATATGTCCTTTACAGTGTGCTTTAAGAATATATTCTCCAGGTAACCACCTCTATTTTACATATGTGTATATATATATATATATATATATATATATATATATATATAGAGAGAGAGAGAGAGAGAGAGAGAGAAAGAGAGTACATGTATAAATATATAATAATATACATGTATAAATAAATAAATAAATAAATATATATATCCAAACTATATATACACACACAAATATATGTATGCATATATACATATTCCTTTGTTTATTTAAAAACAGCATTCTAATTACACTTCATAGCAGATTTTCACTTCTTATAAAATTAGAGATCATTCGTTATGTTGAAAAGTTTTATTATTTACTATTTTGTGCTTTTTAAAAATAACTTTATGCACCCTGAATTAACCTCCAAGCACACAGATCTAACAAATCATAAAACAACAGAAGTTATATAGCTGCAAAGATTAAAACTTTGAAGACATTGGTATTTGAACATCCATTCAAAATAAAGATGAAAAAAATCCATTTAGTCACCAATAAGCAAACATAACTTTGTGCTAACTATGTGCCAAATTATGACCTATGTACTCAGGGCAAGAGAGACAGTCTCTAAATGGGGGGGGGGAGAACTTGCACTGGAATTAAATATCATATATAAAAGAAAAAAATAGGGCAAAGTCTCATCTTTTTCTAATTAGAATTGTCCACCTTTTAGGTAAATGTGCATTCATCAAATATATTCAAACAGTTTAGTAATTCAGAATGTGATTAACTCAAATGCAACACTAATCTACTTGCAAATTTGGTTCTCTGGGAAATCATGAAAGATGGAAAGGCTGTTTGAAAATGGTAACATCTGACCTATTACAAGCCTGGGTGAAAAAAACAGAGAGAGAGAGAGAGAAATACTGAGTGCTGCAACAAAACAAACCCATAAAAGCAGAAAATGGAAGTGCAAGCCATTTACCTTTACAACAGCTGCCTGGTGCAGATGAATCAAAGCACTGCCAGCAATAAACAGATCTGGTCAATGTCAATTTTCCCCAGGCATCTGGTATTGTCACTAGCGATTTTACTGAAGATTACCCATCAGTTAGTGCAGATTTGTTTTTTAATTGGCCCTCAGCACACCTGCCGCTTTTTTTCCTCCCCTTGGTCCCAGTAGCTTTTGCAGAGAGGAAGAAGGTGGTTACCTGGAGAATATATTCTTAAAGCACACTGTGAAGGACATTGATAAGAACAATCAGGTTTTTAATACAAAGGGAAAAAAGTGCCCTTGTTTAATATGAGGGAAAAGAATATAGGGCAATTGTTAGTGAGCCGGGAAGAAGCAGCCAACACATCTGCATTACTGCAATCACTGCACTGAAGGTGGTCGTTTTCACAGTATTTTTTTTTAAATTTCATAAAATGGTCAAGTAAGACACGCTGAAAGTAAATGATGAACAGGTGGGCAAGGTGTCTGGGGGGGCAACACCAGTCATCAGGTTGACAAAACAGCAAGACAGATCACAGGATAATCAGCAAGTGAGTAAGGAGCCAGCAGGCATAATGATTTACTACATAAGATTTGTCATTAATTACAGCTGTTGAAATGCTGGGGGCAGTTCTGTGTTCAGGTGAAAAAAAACAAATATGGTTTGGCATTTCAAAATACCTTCATGACCTACCTATTTGGGAACCATTTTATATTATGATTCTATTCTATCTTGGTACATAAATATAATGCACTGGTATAATCTATTTCTAAACAAGTTTATACATCATGCATAAGCCCCTTGGTTGACTTTTCCATAAATATTCACAAACTGTGTCAGAAATTAATGTATAATTATACAGTCTTGAAGATGTGGGAAAATATCCTAAGATTTTTATTATATTGATATATATAAATAGCATGTTGTGAAAATGTAAATATCATACAAATTATTGTACAAATAGTAGGTCTTATTTGTTTTTATGAGGGGATGTTTGGATTATGGTTCAGTATATGTCACTAAACAGGCATAACAATACTAAAAACAATGGTTCATTTTTTTAAGGAATTCATATATTTGTGTAGAAAACAAAATTGAACCCATTTGTTAACCTAAGCCCCTTCCAAGGCCTATCCAAGTAAAAAAAAAGGAACAGACTAAATAAATAAATAAATAGATAAGTAAATAGATAAACAAACAAACAAATAAATAAATAAAGTTTTTGTGGAGGAATCGTCTTGTTTTTATAGGAGAAATTCAGCAAGAACATGATTAGATGATGAGAAAATTTGCTGGGTCCTTTCATACATTTCATCCAGGACATGGGTTAAGCACTGAGCCACTCAGGAAAGGTTTGCAGTATGATCCATTTTTTCTTCCCTAACTCCCCTTTGTGTTTGGTACTATCTTATCTTTATATTAACTTTCATTTACTAGAGATTCAGGGAATGTGAACCCAGATCAATCTCTCTCAAATAATAAATAATTAATTTCTGCCTTTTTAACTGATAGTGCTTTTCAGGTATTACATGTCTCTGTTTCATTTTCCTAATTTGAAAAATTAAATGATAGCACCCATCATATAAATGCTCCAAAATATTAGCTCTGATTTTCTTTATGATTGTTCTTACCATTGGCTTGTCACTGTCAAAGGCTTTGTCTTCTCATTCACTGCTTATCTAACAATCATTAAAACAATTCAGTCATAACGGATTTGCCCATAGCAGCTTCGTAACAAAACAGAGCAACATATGTGTATCTACATATATATACATGTGAACATATATGGAGAGAGAGAGTATATGGGGAAAAGGTGGAAAATATTCTCAAATGGTAAATAGATTTAATAAAAAAAACCTTGGGGATGCAATCTGCTCATAGCTTGGAAATGTATCATTTTATGCACCTTTTCCTAATTTTAATAATTATCAATCAATCTTTAATCTTTTTTTTTTTTCATTTGTTTCTATTGTTTTTTAACCCTGGCCTTAGTCCCAGACTTTAATTACTATTGTATTTCAACCTGTCCTGAATTTTACCTCTGAGAAAAATCTCTACAGGGATTTTTACTGCCTTGATACCTCTCTGCCAACTCGGCATTAAAATCCTGTGTGTCCCAGTTGTTTTGAATTTCCCCCTTCCCTGGGCTCCCAATCTATTTGTTTGAAGAAGAGAATCTGAAGAGGAGAATCTTTTCAGTTTCCTCTCCTAATTCTCCTTTTTTCCCCCTATTTCACATTACCCAATCTCTCTAACTCAAAGAACTTTTAGATTCTACTTAATAATAAGAAATCAACTTTCCTATGCATTTTGATTATAAAGAAAATAAAATCATGGCATTTGTTGGTAATTGGATAGAGTTGGAGAATATAAAGCTAAGTGAAGTAAGCCAATCCCCCAAAGCCAAATGCTAAACCTTTTCTTTGATCAAAGTCTGCTGATACATGATGGGGATGAGGGGAGAGCATGGGAGGAATGCAGGAACTTTAAATAGAGCAAATGGGGGGAAGGGAGGGGGCACGGGGATAGGAAAGACAGTGGAAGGAGACGGACATCATTACCCTAAGTACATATATGAAGACACAAATGGTGTGACTCTGCTTTGTGTACAATCAGAAATATGAAAATCATGTTCTATATATGTAATATGAATTGAATTACATTCTGTTGTCATATATAACAAATTAGAATAAATAAAATAAAATTTAAAATATATATGTGTTTAAATAAAATTAAATATATATATTATATATACATATATTATATATATGTATATTCTTTCAGCTTTCTACTGGAGAAAAAAGTAGATTGCTATAAAAATTAATATCATTCAGACAGTTCTAGAAAAAGAAAGAGAAAGCCATGATATCTAAGACAACCTATAATGTATTTTTTAAAGAAAAATTCTATCTTTTCAAATCCTAAAAATTTTAAAAATATTATCAGCTCAAGATCAGAAACTTGCACATTTGTAGTTAACAGATATAAAATCATAATTCTATCAATCTGGGAAATCTTATTTTTCTATTTGCCCAATATAAAATGTAATAAATTATCAAAGAGTAGATGCCAGTCATGTCAAGATTCATATCAAACCTAGCAAAAGATTGAACTACATTACTGGAAAAGAGAAGAATTTTAACAATTAGGTGCAGCCCAATAGTTAATAATTATAGTAACATTCACGGACTGAAAATTCTATGTAGGTATGCCATGACTTATTCCATGTCATGTAATCAATCTATACATAGACTGTAACAGTGTCTGAAATAAGTACAGTGTGCCCCATTTTACACACATAACTTCATGTGAACTAGAAATGAAACAATTTGTCTGAGTTCACACTTGCTGTGTTCAGCCGAGCTGAAGTTTAGACTTAAGGTTGTCTGCATCCTGCAATCTGTGCTTGAAAATATCTTTTGAATCTGGTACCTTTTTGAGCTACTGTTCCATTTACTCCTTTCTTTAACATCCACACTTAAAGATTGTGTTGGGCTTACTGACTGCACTTCATTACAGGACACCCTTTCATTTCAGTGACCCAAATTCTCTTGGTATAAAAACGTATTCAGGGTAAAACTCTTTCTCTCTTTCATAAGCATTTGCAAGAGGGTCTGTCTGTGTGTCTGTCCATCTCTCTCTCTCTCTCTCTCTCTCTCTCTCTCTCTCTCTCTCTCTCTCTCTCTCACACACACACACACACACACACACACACACACACAAATAGTATTAACTGCCTCCAATGGCCTCACCTTCACTAGAGAATCTTTCAAAAGGCCCTCAGCAAATCACTGACTGAGGTTCGGTGTGTTTAAAAATGAATGAACTCATGAATCTGAAACCTACAAACTTGGCCTTATTCTGTACCTTCTACTACCCAAAATCATGTCTAGCAGAAATTTGACTCCAAGTATTTCCTACTGTAAATAATGGAAAATGTCAAGTTCAAAAGTTCTTCCAGCAGGGTAACGGATTGACAATCTCCTCTCAGATATATTTAAAAGTCTGCACTTTCATATTCCATACAGAGTACTGCACAAATCTGCAAAGCCCTTTTAATAATAATTTTCCCCTGCCGATTGCACACTGTTTGAATCAGGAGGTTTTTGATTACTTGAAACCACTGAGAATAGGACTGTTAATTCCTCAGGCACACGAACAGAATAAAAGGAAATCCTCTCTGAAAAGATGATTAAAAACTTAAAGGGAAATGGATTAAAAAGTGAAAATTAAAAGAAATGCCAAGAATCATGTGTATTTGGGTATGTTTTCATTTTCCTAAATACAGTAGTAAAATTGATATTTGCTTAGTCTTATGTAGTATAACTCAGTGACCCCATCCAGCCATGGAATGGGATAATCTTGGAAAGAGCAGTGCATGATGAAGTGATTATTTAGAGTTTTATCTGTTCACACTTTCAAAAGCCTCTTTAAGCATATATTTTTTTCTTTTATCCCATTAATAGGTAACACCAATATAAAATAGATTTTTATGTAGGAGTAAAAGTTTTTTTTTTTTAAATTAGTAATTAGGGCTCAATTCCCCTATTAAGTTTTATATGATGTTTACTTTCCTGTGTTATATTAATGTCTGCAACACTGTCTTTTTCAATGACTAAGTGGGACTTCTGAATACCAACATCTGAAGAATATCACAATATTTTCCATACAATAGTTCAGCAGTTCCTCCCCTGCCACCTGCCCCCAGCTGTTACAACCACTACTGTTTTCTGTCTCTATGGATTTCCCTCTTCTGAATATTTCGTATAAATGGAATCTGACTCAATATCTGCCTTGTATGTCTTAGCATAACATTTTTGCAGCTCATTAATAAAGCAAAACATATAAATATTTCATTCCTTTTCGTATCTAAGTAATATTCTTCTATCTATCTATCTATCTATCTATCTGACATTGCCTATCCATTTATTTGTTGGTGGATATTTGGGACATATATGCCATTTTGATTACTAAGACCGATGCTTCTGTGACTATGCATGTAGAAGTAATTGTTTGAGTACCTATTTTCACTCTAGGGTATATAACTGGAAGTAGAACTAAACAGTCTTGTGGTAATTCTACAACTAACTTTTTGAGAAACCACCAAACTGCTTTTGACAGCATATCACCTTCCTACCAGCAATGTACAAGAGTTCTAATGTCTCTCTATCCTCACAAACCCCTTTTTATTTTTTATGATAGCCATTCTAGTGAGTGTGGCAAGGTGTCTTACAAGGTGTTTTGATTTCCACTTCTCTAAAGGCTGGTAGTGTTCACCATTTCCATACATTATTTGAAGCAATGTGTAATCAAGTTCTTTGGTCCTACTTTAATTGTGTTTTGTTGTTGTGTTATCAAAGTTAATTAATAATGCCTGATGAATATAAGCTGCCTAATTAATGCATTGATTTTAAATGTGAAAATGTTCTAGATTCCTTTTTGACCATGATTTTCTCTAAAAATTCAAATTAAATTTGAAACAGTAATTCAAAAATCGTATTTATCCTTAGGACAACCTTGAGTATTTCTTTGTATGTTTAAGATTTCTATATTCGTTTAGTACAATCATTCTATGACTTGTACTTACTCTCATCCTCCACTAATGCTTAAGGCAAAGAAAGCTACAGCTCTTAGGAGTGAGGTACACACTTCCCCTCATGTAAAAAGAGGTTACCCCTCAGTCATGAGAATCATTTCAACCATGACTTCTAAAATCATAAGCAAGAAGGATTGTGTTACGCTTGTTAAATATGTCAGCTTCCTTATTTTATTCCTACTTCACATTTTCATTATTAAAAATGGGAAAAAATGCACATTCTGTAGTAATGAAAATAAACCCACATCTTAAAATAAAGCTTTTCAGTTTCTGATTTTCTTTTCAGTTTTCGATTTTCTTTTTCCTCTATGCAAAAATCATCATATATAACTAAAAAATGTTTCCTTATTTGAACTTCTTTCTTAGCTAGGTTTTCTTCTTTCCAAAGCTCCCTATCACAGGATGTAATTATGCCACTGACTAAGCAATGTGGGATTCTGGTTTTATTAAAAGGGATCTAACTACTTATTTTACATGTCAACAAAACCATTTTGCATGCAAAAAAGAGCTCAGTAAACTGCAGGAGCATCTCTCAGAAATCTATCCCCTGAGCATGCAAGTGAATGTTATGATATTGGTTAATTAAATGTGAAGCAACTTGATTTTAGGAAGACGATTATTTCTCATTACATTTCTACAAGGCAGCATGTATGATGACCATACACAATTTAGCATTCTTGGCTTCCGTAGATGATTCCATATTGGTTTTGTCCCCTTGATGAATTAGTTAACTTGTGAAAGTGCTAGTATTTTTCTTGTTGAAGCCAAACCTATTACCCTTGCCCATATGTCTGTAAAGAAGAGCAAGTGGGGATATAGAAACCTTGCATCTGGAAGGAGTTAGCTTTGCTTCCTCTCTAATGGCTTCCAATCATTCTTTCTAACAAACCCAGTCTCACAGAAAAAGACTAGACTTTCATGCAAAACTCTGTTAAATTAACAGTTCATCATTTTATAGTGTACTGTAATAGAACTCTAAGTTCAATCATGTGCTCTTGTTCACACTCCTGAATTCTCATTACAAAGTCATTCTTAGACATATGACTGAGGCTACAGATACTTACTTCTTAAAAGAGGACTACGGGCAGTGTCTCCTTGCTCCATTTGTCAAATATGCATGGAGACTTTGGTATTACATGACAACTTCATTTTATTTATTTTTCTGTATTTTTCCTCCTTTTCTTTTTCTTTGTTTAGACTGGGGTTAAAACATGTTTGACCTTTGCCTTGGATATGAGTGCTCATGTGTAGGGACTACAAAACATGATGCCAAATGAAAATTTCAAATAATGCATTTTATAGATCATAAACATTTTCCAACATTTATATATATAATATATATAAAACCATAGTTATGTGTGTGTATATATATATATATATATATATATATATATATATATATATAGAGAGAGAGAGAGAGAGAGAGAGAGTGAATCTATATATGTGTGTATATATATATATGTATATATGGCTATGTATATATAAAATAATTGTGTGTGTATATGTGTGTGTGTGTGTGTGTGTATGTGTGGGTGTGTGTATAAAACAGCTTTGAGGAGTCTTTGAAAAACCTAGTAAATAAAATGATTTGTCAGCCAATAATACATTATACAAAATAGATACAATATGGTATTGAAATTTATATTTTTACATGTAGTATTTTATTTAATCATCACTATAATTTGTCAGTGAAAGTATAAAAAAAGATTCAGGTTTTCTTAAAATGTGTGACAACAATTTACCAATATTAATCATTCAATAGTAATAACTGTTTTTATTAATGAAAATGAAAATAAGTCTATAAAGGCAAGGAAACTGAATTTGAGACCCTAATCCATTGTGTTTGTGTGTGTATGTGTGTGTGTGTGTATGTATGTATGTGTGTGGTATTTGAAATTGAACCCATAGTTGTTCTACCATTGAGCTATACCCCCAGCTCTGTTTTTACTTTTTGATACAGCATCTCCCTAAACTGCTAGTCTGATCTTGAACTTATGATCCTCCTGCCTTAGACTCCATAAGTGGCTAGGATATAGATGCCTGGAAACCCTAACCCATTTTTTTCTGAAGCTAGTACCTCTGATAATTTATAATTCTCATGGGCATTTATTCTCTTTTGTTATTCCAGGAGACAAAGTTGCTTTATTCAGTTTGAGGATCTGAATGCTAATGTATCTGTACTGAGATTGCAGGGAGTATGAAAAATTTTGAGGTCAATCGAGGTAAACGGTGTTCTATGATTTGGCAGGAGGGCATATAAGCTTTATTTGCCTGTCCTTGACAGGTTTGCATTCAGGGGCAGGAAAGAGAAGAAAGGATCACAGAAGGGACTCCTAGGTTTATATCACTTAGCATTATACTCTGCATTAAAGGACTCTAAAAGGTAGCAGCCACTTGGAATCCTTAGGGCTAACCCACCTCAAATTACTTATCCTAAGGTTAGCAGATGTTGAGCAAACTTTTCTGGTTATACAATGAAGGTGGTCTATAAGAGACTAAAAATCTGCTATTTTTGGCTAATTTTTCTTTAAATTGGGATATAAAGATTTGTAATTAGTGGCTATTGGCTTTTGTCTCAGTCCACTGGGAAGAAGGAAGCAACGTAGGGGCCAATACACAGAGATGGAGTTAACCCATTTGTAAAATAAACCATCCCTGGCTGAAAGTTGTTTTACAATCTAAGTTGTTTGTTGAAAACAAACAAACAAACAAACAAACAAACAAAAACAACTTCAAGGCCCAGAATTTTATATGAACACACACCAGAATTTCAAACGTATTTATAGCCATCTGCTCATTTCAGGGGGATAGGGTAGGGGAATTCAGGAAAATACATCAGAAAAGGGGAGGCCTTTTAGTTTTTTCATCTGTTTAATTAGTAGAGTACACTTCTTTGATGTATGTCCCCTGCTATAATAACAGTTGGTGACTGTTATGTACACGTGTGTAACACAGCTTGTTAACAAGGACACAGAATTCCCCTTAGCCCCCAATAAGCAATTTAGGCACTTGCAGTTTTCTAATTTGAAGCACCACCTCCTGGAGGTAGGTTGAGATTGGGCTGAGAGTTCCAGTCCTTGTGCTGATTGTTGAATTTGTGGGGATAACTTCCTGGATGTGGCACTTGGGAGTTGACATGATTGTACGATATCATACATAGACTTTGTTCTTACTGCCCCCCAAATAGGTTACGATCAGAGGAACTCTTCGAAAAGCTCATTTGTGTCATCAGAGAGTTGTGGCTAGGATACTTTGCCAGGGCATGGGGCTAGTATTAGGATTTCCAGCAATGAGTAAAAATCTACTGAGTAAAAAGCTGAGATTTTGAGACATGCACATGCATTTTCTAGACAGAAATAGAGGTAGAGGAGCAACAAAGGGCTCAAAGATTATATATGAAGAATGACAACTCAGTGATATATGAATTGGTATTTTTCTGTCTATATAATATACATCAAATTTATTTATTTTAAAAAGAAAGAAAAAATGCTACTATAAATCTATGGGAAAAGATAAATGATTTGTACCATGAAGTATGTCTCACTCTATAATAAAATAGTAAATCAGGAATCTAACACTTCATGTATAGATGTGCTAGGCACAAATTAAAGGTAATTTTGAAAAGTAAAATGCAATGTGAAAAGAAGAAAATACATGAAAACTGTTTGTGATAGCAAATGGTCTAGAACTACTTAAACCATGAGCAATAAAATAAAACCAATTTGACCATCTAGGATAAGATTTTTCAACAAATAACACCATATACAACTTCAGGGGGTTTTAATTTAAGAGAATATATTTCTACCATCCAATATCATAATATTATCATAATATTAAAAATTCCATCAAACAAAAAGAAAAAGGGGCATCCATTTAAAATATCAGAAAAGAACATGAATAGGTCATTTGTGGAAACCCAACATGATAAAAAGCATAAGGTAAATATATTAATACACATAGGTAAATGTATTAATGATCATAGTAATGTTTTCTAAAATAAAATTTAGTTATCTAGTGTTGTAAAACAAGAGAACCACCAACTCTAACAGCAATGTACTCTCTCAGTATGGGGGCTGGAAGTTGGGTTAGCAGGACTGGTCCTTCTGGGGGCTGAGGTAGAATCTGTTTCTTTCTTTCTCCTAGTTTCTTGTAGAAACCAGTGGCCTTTGGCATTTCCTGGCTTCTATCCATCTAAACTGGAGGTTCTCTGTACCTCCATATCTTTGCATCACCGTCTCTTTATAAAGACCCAGGTGGTCTTTTTAGGGTTCACACTATTCCAGTATAACCTCATTTTAATTAAGTGTATCTTCCGCAACCCAACTTTCAAATAAGGTCACACTCTAAGGCAACTGGGGTGAGGGCTTCAACATGTCATCTTGGAGAACACAATTTAACTCATGTCAGACAACAATGGTACATCAATTGTATCTGTTGGACTAAACACGGTAAAGTGATAACTAAACATGCATATGGGTCTCTTGCAAACCTCATCGCTGGCTCTGACATCATAGATTTGTGCAGCTATTATGGAGAACTAGCCGGCATCATTTATTGCAATCAAGCTAAACTATACATTAAAAAGTGGGAATTATCTTTCTGGATATTTATTCAAAAGATACAGGACCTAAAAGAACAAATATAAAGATTCTATTACTTTTTACTTCATCAGGAATAGAAGGCAGTTTGAGGCGACATCCCAGGGGATGCAGTTAAATGACACAATATGGTTTCTCAACATATTGGGGCTCTACAGAGCATTTAGAAAGAAGAGATTTGTGCTCATATGTAAATATGAATATATTTTTCAATAAAGGGTGATTAGAGAAAAAGTAACATAAAAAATGATTCCTAACCCACTACTATTAACACACACAAAATAAGCTCCAATAAATAATCAAATGTTCACAAGAACACATAAGAGCAATGGCATATGGATTGAAACAGCATAGCAGATTTAAAAGGGAGAGGATAAGCATAAAGATTGACTAGGTAGGAGAGAAGCATTGCAGAGTATTGATGACTTGGAGCACTGACCAGATTCAGTATATTCAGTCATGTGAAGAGTATGATTAAATTACAAGTTGTCCTCTGGGGTGTGGTAGGTAGAATTCTAAGATGAACCTCAATTACCCATGTCCTCTGGGTATGAGAGACCACTATCTTGAATATGCTGTCTTACAGCAAAAGGAATTTTACAGATGTCATTAACCAGTTGACTTTGAGATAATGTGGAAGTTTGGTGGGCCTCAACTAATCTGGCAATCCCTTTAGAGAGGATCAGGGCTTCTTTTGGAAGCCATAGAGTCCCATGTTGGCCTTCAATGTATATGCTCTCTTGGTGCAAATGCTTTTAGGAGGGAGTTTTGTGTCCAAGAGCTGAGACTGCCTCTGGAAGTCAAAAGTGGTTTCTGTCTTACAGGTTCTAAGAAAACACGGACATTTGTGCTATAATCCCAAGGAATATGCCATCCTCCATTCAGCTCAGAAGAGGATGAAGAGCTCTAAAAATGAATAAGCCCAGCTGACACCATTGATTGCCTCCTTGCAAGACTCCTAACAGAGGACCCCCATGCTCCCACCTCATGGAAACTGAGAAAATAACTACAAATTATTTTAAGTCTGTATGTTTAGATACTTGGCCACTCTTGAGATCCAAAAAGAAAAATACAAAAAAAAAATTTAAAAGAAGGAAGAAAGATGTAAAAACAAAGTTGCTTTACCTATGTTGTAATTAACCGTGGACTATGTTTTCCCTTTCAGTTTAATTAACTTACTGGTTAATTCATAGAGGATTTTGTCAGCTACTGCAGTAGGTGTCTTGACACCAAATGATAAAAAGTAAAAATAAAAACAAAAACATAAAAATATGGTCATTGCCCTGAAAAAGTTCATTCTATTATACTGGGAAAAAATTAACAGATCTTTTTTTTTTTTTTTTTTTTTTCCTTAAAATAGGGTTTTTTTTTTTTTTTTCTTTTTTTTTTTTTTTTTATAGGACGTTCATAACATTACATAGTTCTTAATACATCATATTACACGGTTGATTCACGTGGATTATGAACTCCCGCTTTTACCCCGTATACAAATTGCTGTATCACATCAGTTTCCCTTCCATTGATTGACATATTGCCTTTCTAGTTTCTGATGTATTCTGCTGTCTGTCCAATTCTCTACTATCCCCCCTCCCTTCCCCTCCCCTCCCCTCCCCTCTTCTCTCTCTACCCCTTCTACTGTAAATCATTTCTTCCATTTGTATTATCTTGTCTTGCCCCTCCTTTCCTCTTATATGACATTTTGTATAACCCTGAGGATCGCCTTCCATTTCCATGCAATTTCCCTTCTCACTCCCTTTCCCTCCCACCTCTCATCCCTATTTAATGTAAATCTTATTCTCAAGCTCTTCGTCCCTGCCCTGTCCTTGTTTACTCCCCTTATATCAAAGGAGTCATTTGGTATTTGTTTTTTAAAGATTGACTAGCTTCACTTAGCATAATCTGCTCTAATGCCATCCATTTCCCTCCAAATTCTATGATTTTGTCGTTTCTTAATGCAGAGTAATACTCCATAGTATATAAATGCCACATTTTTTTTATCCATTCATCTATTGAAGGGCATCTAGGCTGGTTCCACAGTCTTGCTATCGTGAATTGAGCTGCTATGAACATCGATGTAGCAGTGTCCCTGTAGCATGCTCTTGTTAGGGCTTTAGGGAATAGACCGAGAAGGGGAATAGCTGGGTCAAATGGTGGTTCCATTCCCAGCTTTCCAAGAAATCTCCATACTGCTTTCCAAATTGGCTGCACCAATTTGCAGTCCCACCAGCAATGAACAAGAGTGCCCTTTTCCCCGCATCCTCTCCAGCACTTATTGTTGTTTGACTTCCTAATGGCTGCCAGTCTTACTGGAGTGAGATGGTATCTTAGGGTAGTTTTGATTTGCATTTCTCTGACTGCTAGCGATGGTGAGCATTTTTTCATGTACTTATTGATTGATTGTATGTCCTCCTCTGAGAAGTGTCTGTTCAGGTCCTTTGCCCATTTATTGATTGGGTTATTTGTTATCTTATTGTCTAATTTTTTGAGTTCTTTGTATATTCTGGTTATTAGGGCTCTATCTGAAGTGTGTGGAGTAAAGATTTGTTCCCAGGATGTAGGCTCCCTGTTTATCTCTCTTATTGTTTCTTTTGCTGAGAAAAAACTTTTTAGTTTGAGTAAGTCCCATTTGTTGATTCTATTTGTTAACTCTAGCGCTATGGGTGTCCTATTGAGGAATTTGGAGCCCGATCCCACAGCGTGTAGATCATAACCAACTTTTTCTTCTATCAGATGCCGTGTCTCTGATTTAATATCAAGCTCCTTGATCCATTTTGAGTTAACTTTTGTGCACGGCGAGAGATAGGGATTCAGATTCATTTTGGTGCAAATGGATTTCCAGTTTTCCCAGCACCATTTGTTGAAGATGCTATCCTTCCTCCATTGCATGCTTTTAGCCCCTTTATCAAAAATAAGATAGTTGTAGTTTTGTGGATTGGTTATTGTGTCCTCTATTCTGTACCATTGGTCCACCCGCCTGTTTTGGTACCAGTACCATGCTGTTTTTGTTACTATTGCTCTGTAGTATAGTTTGAAGTCTGGTATCTCTATACCGCCTGATTCACACTTCCTGCTTAGTATTGTTTTTGCTATTCTGGGTCTTTTATTATTCCATATGAATTTCATGATTCTTTTGTCGATTTCTACAAGATATGCTGTTGGGATTTTGATTGGCATTGCATTGAACTTATATAGGACTTTTGGTAATATCCCCATTTTGATGATGTTGGTTCTGCCTATCCATGAGCAGGGTATATTTTTCCATCTTCTAAGGTCTTCTTCTATGTCTTTCTTTAGGGTTCTGTAGTTTTCATTGTATAAATCTTTCACCTCTTTTGTTAGGTTGATTCCCAAGTATTTTATTTTTTGGGGGGATATTGTGAATGGAGTAGTTGTCCTCATTTCCGTTTCAGAGGATTTGTCGCTGATATACAGGAATGCCTTTGATTTATGCGTGTTGATCTTATATCCTGCCACTTTGCTGAATTCATTTATTAGCTCTAATAGCTTCTTTGTAGACCCTTTTGGGTCTGCTAGGTATAGAATCATATCATCTGCAAATAGTGATAATTTAAGTTCTTCTTTTCCTATTTTTATGCCTTTAATTTCTTTCGTCTGCCTAATTGCTCTGGCCAGTGTTTCGAGGACTATGTTGAACAGAAGTGGTGAGAGAGGGCATCCCTGTCTTGTACCAGATCTTAGAGGGAATGCCTTCAATTTTTCTCCATTCAGAATGATGCTGGCCTGTGGCTTATCATAGATTGCTTTTACAATGTTGAGGTATGATCCAGTTATCCCTAATTTTTCTAGAGTTTTGAACATAAAGGGATGCTGTACTTTGTCGAAAGCTTTTTCTGCATCTATCGAGATGATCATATGGTTCTTATTTTTAAGTCTATTGATGTGGTGGATAACATTTATTGATTTCCGTAAATTGAACCAACCTTGCATACCAGGGATGAATCCTACTTGATCATGGTGTATAATTTTTTTGATATGTATTTGAATCCGATTCGCCAGAATTTTATTGAGGATTTTTGCATCAAGGTTCATTAGAGATATTGGTCTGTAGTTTTCTTTCTTTGAAGTGTCTTTGTCTGGTTTCGGAATCAGGGTGATGTTGGCCTCGTAGAACGAATTTGGAAGTTCTCCCTCCTTTTCTATTTCCTGAAATAGCTTGAAAAGTATTGGTGTTAGTTCCTCTTTAAAGGTTTTGTAAAACTCTGCTGTATACCCATCCGGTCCTGGGCTTTTCTTAGTTGGTAGTCTTTTGATGGTTTCTTCTATTTCCTCTATTGTTATTGGTCTGTTTAGGTTGTCTACGTCCTCCTGACTCAGTCTTGGCAGATCATAAGACTTAAGGAATTTATCTATGCCTTCACTATCTTCTATTTTATTGGAGTATAAGGATTCAAAATAATTTCTGATTATCATCTGTATTTCTGAAGTGTCTGTTGTGATATTGCCTTTTTCATCCCGTATGCTAGTAATTTGGGTTCTCTCTCTTCTTCTCTTCGTTAGCATGGCTAAGGGTCTGTCAATTTTATTTATTTTTTCAAAAAACCAACTTTTAGTTTTGTCGATTTTTTCAATTGTTTCTTTTGTTTCAATTTCATTAATTTCAGCTCTGATTTTAATTATTTCTTGCCTTCTACTTCTTTTGCTGTTGATTTGCTCTTCTTTTTCTAGGATTTTGAGATGAAGTATGAGATCATTTATTTGTTGTTTTTTTCTTTTTTTGAGGAATGAACTCCAAGCAATGAATTTTCCTCTTAGAACTGCTTTCAATGTGTCCCATAGATTCCGATAAGTTGTGTCTGTGTTTTCATTTGACTCTAGGAATTTTTTAATTTCCTCCTTAATGTCTTCTAGAACCCATTGATCATTAAGCAACCTATTGTTCATTCTCCAGGTGATGCTTGATTTTTCCTTCCTTCTTTTATCATTGATTTTCAGTTTCATTCCATTATGATCAGATAAGATGCATGGTATTATCTCCACCCCTTTATATTGTCTAAGAGTTGCCCTGTGACATAATATATGGTCTATTTTTGAGAAGGTTCCATGTGCTGCTGAGAAAAAAGTGTAATTACTTGATGTTGGGTGGTATAGTCTATATATGTCAATTAAGTCTAGGTTATTAATTATGTTATTGAGTTCTATAGTTTCCTTATTTAACTTTTGTTTGGAAGATCTGTCCAGTGGTGAGAGAGGTGTATTAAAGTCTCCCATGATTATTGTATGGTGGTCTATTAGACTCTTGAACTTGAGAAGCGTTTGCTTGATGAACATAGCAGCACCGTTGTTTGGGGCATATATATTTATGATTGTTATGTCTTGTTGGTGTATGGTTCCCTTGAGCAGTATGAAGTGTCCTTCTTTATCCCTTTTGATTAACTTTGGCTTGAAATCTATTTTATTAGATATGAGTATGGACACTCCTGCTTGTTTCCGCAGTCCATATGAGTGGTATGATTTTTCCCACCCTTTCACCTTCAGTCTATGAATATCTTTTCCTATCAGATGCGTCTCCTGTAGGCAGCATATTGTTGGGTCTTGTTTTGTGATCCATTCTGCTAGCCTGTGTCTCTTAATTGGTGAGTTTAAGCCATTAACATTTAAGGTTATTATTGAGATATGATTTGTTCTTCCAGCCATATTTGTTTATTGATGTTACTAAACCTGGTTTGTTATCCTCTTTGACTACTTTCCCCCCTTTACTGTCCTACCTCTCATTGTTGGTTTTCAATGTTATTTTCCATTTCTTCTTCCTGTAATGTTTTGCCAAGGATTTTTTGAAGAGATGGTTTTCTAGCTGCGAATTCTTTTAACTTTTGTTTATCATGGAAGGTTTTAAATTCATCTTCTATCCTGAAGCTTAATTTCGCCGGATACACGATTCTTGGTTGGAACCCATTTTCTTTCAGTGTTTGAAATATGTTATTCCAGGATCTTCTAGCTTTCAGAGTCTGTGTCGAGAGATCAGCTGTTATCCTGATTGGTTTACCCCTAAATGTAATCTGCTTTCTTTCTCTTGCAGCTTTTAAAATTCTCTCCTTGTTCTGTATGTTGGACATCTTCATTATAATGTGTCTAGGTGTGGATCTCTTATGATTTTGCACCATCGGCGTCCTGTAGGCTTCTAGGATTTGGGATTTTGTCACATTCTTCATGTCTGGGAAGTTTTCTTGTATTATTTCACTGAATAGATTGCTTAATCCTTTGGTTTGGAGCTCTGTGCCTTCCTGTATCCCAATGACTCTTAAGTTTGGTCTTTTGATATTATCCCATAGCTCTTGAATGTTCTGCTCATGGTTTCTTAGTAGACTTGCTGAGCTATCTATGTTCTTTTCAAGTTGAAATACTCTGTCTTCATTGTCTGATGTTCTATCTTCTAAGTGATCCACTCTGCTGGTAGTATTCTCAATTGAGTTTTTAAGTTGGTTTATTGTTTCCTGCATTTCTAGTATTTCTATTTGTTTGTTTTTTATTACCTCTATCTCCCTGTGAAATTGATCTTTTACTTCCTGGATTTGTTTGTCAATGTGATCTTTCATTGTCTGATTTTGCTGTCTCATGTCTTCCTTGAGACTCCAGATCATCTGAAGCATATATATCCTGAACTCTTTATCTGATATTCCATCTGTTGCAGCTATTACCTCTTCTAAAGTTGAGTTGACCTGCATTGCTTGTGATCCTTTCTTTCCTTGTCTTTTCATACTGCACGCGCTTCTTTCTGCTTGGTGCAACTGTTGTGTTTTTGAAATTTACTAGCCTGAAATCACCTCTTCCGTAACTGAATGAGCTGTGATCAGTAGAACATGGGGATGATTACATCATCTCTTTGAAATGGCGGCTGCTGTCCTCCTCTGTGGTCCGACCAGTGTCTGGAACCAAACTGGACCACTTCTCTCCTCTGTCTCAAAGCTGAAACTCCGCCCTAAGCGCTGCCAAAGTCCTAGCGCCAAACCGCTAGAGGCCGTTCACAGACTCAGCCCTGCAGGGCCCAGATCAGCCGCCGCCGTGACCGGCAGGATTGTGTTCCTGATCCGAGTTGCTCCGAACCGGCTGGAGGGGGGTGGGGTGGTAGGAGTGTGGATCCTAGCGCTGAACCACCTGAGGCCAATCCCAGACTCAGCCCTGCAGGGCCCAGATCAGCCGCCACCGTGACCCGCGGGATTGTGACCCTGATCCGCTTTGCTCCGAACCGGCTGGAGGGGGGTGGGGTGGTAGGAGTGTGGATCCTAGCGCTGAACCACCTGAGGCCGATCCCAGACCCAGCCCTGCAGGGCCCAGATCAGCCAAAGCCGTGACCGGCAGGATTGTGTTCCTGATCCGAGTTGCTCCGAACCGGCTGGAGGGGGGTGGGGTGGTAGGAGTGTGGGTCCTAGTGCTGAACCGCCTGAGGCCGATCCCAGACTCAGTCCTGCAGGGCCCAGATCAGCCGCTGCCGTGACCAGCGGGATTGTGAACCTGATCCGAGTCGCTCCGAACCGGCTGGAGGGGGGTGGGGTGGTAGGAGTGTGGATCCTAGCGCTGAACCACCTGAGGCCGATCCCAGACTCAGCCCTGCAGGGCCCAGATCAGCCGCCTCCATGACCGGCAGGATTGTGTTCCTGATCTGGGTTGCTCCGAACCGGCTGGAGGGGGGTGGGGTGGTAGGAGTGTGGATCCTAGTGCTGAACCGCCTGAGGCCGATCCCAGACTCAGCCCTGCAGGGCCCAGATCAGCCAACTCCGTGACCGGCAGGATTGTGTTCCTGATCCGAGTTGCTCCGAACCGGCTGGAGGGGGGTGGGGTGGTAGGAGTGTGGGTCCTAGCGCTGAACCGCCTGAGGCCGATCCCAGACTCAGTCCTGCAGGGCCCAGATCAGCCGCTGCCGTGACCGGCGGGATTGTGAACCTGATCCGCGTCGCTCCGAACCGGCTGGAGGGGGGTGGGGTGGTAGGAGTGTGGATCCTAGCGCTGAACCACCTGAGGCCGATCCCAGACTCAGCCCTGCAGGGCCCAGATCAGCAGCCGCCGTGACCGGCAGGATTGTGATCCTGATCCGGGTTAGTCCGAACCGGCTGGAGGGGGGTGGGGTGGTAGGAGTGTGGGTCCTAGCGCTGAACCGTCTGAGGCCGATCCCAGACTCAGTCCTGCAGGGCCCAGATCAGCCGCTGCCGTGACCAGCGGGATTGTGAACCTGATCCGCGTCGCTCCGAACCGGCTGGAGGGGGGTGGGGTGGTAGGAGTGTGGATCCTAGCGCTGAACCACCTGAGGCCGATCCCAGGCTCAGCCCTGCAGGGCCCAGATCAGCCACCGCCGTGACGGGCAGGATTGTGTTCCTGATCCGGGTTGCTCCGAACCGGCTGGAGGGGGGTGGGGTGGTAGGAGTGTGGATCCTAGCGCTGAACCGCCTGAGGCCGATCCCAAACTCAGCCCTGCAGGGCCCAGATCAGCCGCCGCTGTGACCGGCAGGATTGTGTTCCTGATCCGAGTTGCTCCGAACCGGCTGGAGGGGGGTGGGGTGGTAGGAGTGTGGGTCCTAGCGCTGAACCGCCTGAGGCCGATCCCAGACTCAGTCCTGCAGGGCCCAGATCAGCCGCTGCCGTGACCGGCAGGAATCTGTCCCTGATCTGCGTTGCCGAGATTCAGTCGCCTGGGACAAACTGACCCCTCACACAGACTTACTAGTTATCGGCAGGTCTCCTTCCCGTGGAATATTGTTAGAAGATCTTCAGCAGGTCCCATGCAAGTGTATTTATGTGTCTCTCTGATCCTGTTACTGCGGGGGTATAGGAAATGCTGCTTGCTCGCCGGCCGCCATGTTGGATCCCCCAAAATAGGGTTTTGAAAATCCCAGATCTTTATATAGTAGACAAAAGAGTAAGAAGAATACATGCTACGGTGCCTTTGTAAGCCTGTGCTGAGAATTCTTACCTTCTTGATACCATCTTTAAAGGTTCTCTCTCTTTCTCTCTCTCACTTTTATTTATTTTAGTCTACTTTTATTTTTGATTAAGATGAAAATGTGTCAAAATTTCAGAAGACTATATTTTATCTATTGGAGTACAAAGAGAAATGTTATTTAAAGTTTCCTTTTAGGCAAAGAGCAATGGTTGAGTTTATATCACTGAGAAAATCACTCTCCTTTAAAATATGAATCTGTAGCCTGACTCAATGGCACATGCCTGTAATTCCAGCAGCTCAGGAGGCTTGAGGCAGGAGGATTGTGAGTTCAAAGCCAGCCTCAGCAAAATTGAGGTACTAAGCAGCTCACTGAGATCCTGTCTCTAAATAAAATGCAAAATAGGTCTGGGGATGTGCTCAGTGGTCAAGTGCTCCATTTGAATCCCCAATACCAAACAAACAAACAAAAACTCTGACTTTTTGGTAACAGCCTCTGGAAGTACTTTTAATATATCTTGTCTTTTGCAAATCCTGGGATAATTTGTACTGAAGCACTCTATGATGGTATAGGCTAAACAAAATTATAGTTGCTATATAAGGCACTGACTGAACACTGTTAGAATAAAAAATATAATCATTAAATTTATAGTTAAACTTTGAGTAGTATTTTACATAAATTGCATTTTAACTTTTTCAGTTTAGTAATCACATATAATTACTAATTTAATATTTTATTATTATATTTAAAGCATAATTAAAGTGTTTTTTATTAAAAGGAAATTGCATCATTTTATTGAAATATAATTTTGGGCAAATCTTTGTATTAGAATCTATCTTATTTTCATTCTGGACTTTCAAATATTACTTTTGCCCCAGGACTTTGTAATCCCATTGTATGACTATTATTTGGCCAATAAAATATGACCAAGAATGATTTATCTGGTTTCTAGACATGATGCTAGAAATCCTCTTGGGAGAACTCTCACCTTATTTTTTCCTCTTTTGCTGTGACCAAGAAAGTGAAATACTAAAACTTAAAAGTAAATCACAATATAAATGTTTGACTATTTAAATGAATGCATATGACAGAATCCTCACTGACCATAATAGACAGTACCACTGGAAGCAATAAAATATTATTTCATTAAGCCACTGCCATTTTTGGTTTGTTTTACTGCAGCATAGCTTCTCTTATTCTAGTACAATACTTAATATAGTTGTATTTGCCTTCTAAAGTTTCAATTGCAAATTTGATGGGAGTTATATTTTATAGAATTTGTTTTAATTGACCTCATATGCAGAAAATACTTTTTAATTACTATACCCTTATTATTATAGCCTTTCTTCACTAATTTATGTACCTGGTAAGGCTCCAAAACACATCTGGGTTTGTAGATCATTGCTACAACAAGTCTTGTTTAAGGTTATATAATGCAGAAGTGCTGGCTTTTGTGTAGTTTTTAGTCTGGTCTATCTAGTGATTTGCTGGATGAATGAGTTAGCATGTACTTCTCAAAGACATAAATAGCAGTTAAATTTAAAATCTGAAATTATTAAAAGATACTAGACATAATTTGAGGAAAAATTCTTGTGAAATATGGAATTATTCTACTTATGTTGAAAACCAGATTTAAAACTTAGTATGAAACATGCAATCAGTATAACTTGCAAAAAAATTGCAAAATAAATATTATCAACAATGATACACAGATAGTCCCAGAGTGTCTTGTAATAGTTATGAGATTCAGGTTTCTTAAGTATGAAACTATATTTCCTGGGCATATAAGCTAAAGTTTATGGGATTTAATTAAAGTGGGCTCAGGTCTCAGGCAGGAGTATGCTATTAGATTCAAACTCATGCTGATGCTTTGCAAATATTCCACTTGCCTAAGCACTGCTTAAAGTTCATCACAAAGCCCCTTTGATGTACTCTTAACTGTTTTCAAGAGAAATGTTATAAATGGGGAATGGACTGGGGCAGGATACCGTAAGAAACCAGACACCACGGTGGATAAATTCCAGTTATCTTTAGTTTGAGGTTAATATCTGATTCTTTCTTTTAGATACTTTACCCATGATTGTTTGGTGGGCTACATTTTCCACCATTTTATCAATGAGGCTTTTATTTTAAGGAATTCAATTGTAATTATTGCAGCAAAACAGATAAAAATTACGACAAATCAACACTGGATAAGTAAATACTCTGGATTCATTAGTGACTGTCTCAGACCAGTTGTATTATTTTCTTCCATGGTACTAGGAAAACTCTCTTACATACTTCTTATAATTACCTGCCAAGATATTCTTGTGAATATACAAAATACAGTTAAATAACATTGCTTCCCAGATTCCAATTCCCTTACAGTCACTCCTTCCTCGTGTATGCCTTAAGAGCATACTGATTAAGTTACGAACTTTTTAACAGCCCTCTACCCTTCCTCTTTCAAAACCTCTTTTCTATCTAGAACAGAAATTATTCCTGTCCAGTGCTCTGGCTTTACTATACCAATTGTAGAGGTGATCCCTCTCCCCAGATGTCCAGAGATTTCTTCAAAGTTATCCTCTGGACAACTTTGAACCAATTACTAAGTGGTACCTGTAAGCAGGTGGGATGTGACTAGAGAAGGTGGGTCACTGGGGACATGCCCTTGGGGATTATGCATTTTTGTCCCTTGCTCCTTATGCTGTCTGCTTTCTGCCTGCCATGAGCTGATCAGCTCTGCCTCAACAGATGCTTTCACCATGATGTTCTGCCTTGCATCAGGCTCAGAGCAATGGAGTTAGTTGATCATGGGCTGAGACCTCTGAAATCATGAACCAAAGATAAACTTTTCCTCCTCCAAGTTTTGCTTGTTGGAAATTTTGGTCACAGTTATGAAAGTGAATTAACACACAAATAATCATTCCTCACTCTATTCGTCCATTGATGTACACTAAGTTATATGTTGCTATTGTGAATAGTGGTTGTATAAACAAGAGTACACCTTTTTCTTCAGTATACTGATATTGCTTCATTGGACACACACTCGGTGGTGTGATTGCTGGATGATATGGTAGTTCTGCTTTTAAATTTTTGAAGAACTCTATATGGTTTTTCATAACATTCATAGTAATTTACTTTCCCACCAAAAAATGTGTAAGAATTTTCTTCACATCGACACCAGAATTTATCTTCTGGCTTCTAGATAATCCAATTTTAATTAGAGTAAAGTAATATCAATATAATTCATTTGCATTTCACTGATGATTAGTGATGTTGAGAAGTTTTTCAAATATTTCTTAATCATTTGTATGTCCCCTTTGGGGGAACTGTCCTTGAAGTTTTTGTATCCAGTTTTAAAGCAAATTATGTGGGTTATTTTGGCTGCTATTTGAATTCCCTGTATATTCTCTATATTAAACTATTATCAGATGTGTATTTGCTAATACTTTTTATTTTTTCATGCTGTAGGCTGTGAATATTTTTCCCCTTTGGTATGAAGAACCTTCAGAGTTTGATGTAATTCATTTGCCAATTTTTGCCTGTGCTTTTGGGATCATATCCAAGAAATCTTTGCCCAGACCAACATCCTAAAGTGTTTCTTCTCTTTTCTTGTAGTAGTTTTATAGTTGTGGGTTTTACATGTAAGTCTATAATCCATTATTAGCTGAAATTACACAGAAAGGAATTCTAGTGAGCAAAAAAGAATGGAATCATGTAATTTGTGTTAATATGATTGGAACTGGAGATTATAATGCTAAGTAAAATAGGCCAGGAACAAATAGATAAATACTCCATGATTTACCTCATAAACAGAATATTGTAAAGCTGAACTCACTGAATCAAAGAGTAGAATACTGGTTACCAGAGACCTGGGATTAGAGGAGAGGGGGAAATGGCAAGAGATTGGTTAATATAAACATAGCTAGATAGGAGGAATAAGTTGTCAAAAATGACAGAGAAGAGTGATTGTGCCTTATAAATAAAATGGCTGGACTAGAGGATTTTTGAATATTACCATCACAGAGAAATGGTAAATGATTGAGAGGATAGATAACCTAAATATTCCGAGTTGATCAATATACAGTGTGCCAAAATATCATAGTGCACCCAATAAATATGTACAATTATCATCTGTCAACTAAAAAACAAATTGGTTGATTACAAATTAAAATAAATTTAGTAAAATGTAAAAGCATTTAAGAATTTGAGGCAAAAGTTTAATCCTATTTCGTATTTGCTCTTTTGAATATCTTGTTTGGTAAAACTGTAAATTGAGTTTATTTTTTTAAACTATTATAATTATTATAATAGAGAAACAGAACAGCTATTTTGCCTGCCTAAAAGATCTCTTTTATTCACCTTCATTGTTCATGTTTTTATTGGTTGGAGAGAGGTGAGAATAAAGAGGGAACTTAAAATGTGAAAAGGCTGAGTCTCCCCTCCAAGCTCACCTCCAAGGCCATTTGCAAAAAATAGAGGGTGCAGGAGAGGAAAGGGGTACTTTTGAGAGGATGAAGAACTAAGACAGCTGTTCAACGGAGGGTCAGAGAGGATTGCTTGAGATGAGCCGCGGATGTGCAGGTGATGAGAATCTGAATTCAAGTATACAATATGCGTCCATCAAGGAGTCAGCCTTCCCTTCTAAGTACCACTTTTGCACTGGGTAGAAAGGCAGAAGAAATAACCACATGGCCTAGGGGCCTGGAAGATCAGAGTGGAAGTAAGCCAGGAGGATAGCTATGAGGGAGAAAAGTAAGTTCATCCTGGGAATCAACCAAAATTGGTTTGAACACTGTCTGAAAGCACATGGTAGGCACTTAATAACACTGGCTCTTATTGCTATTATTAAAAAAAAAATCCAGATAAAAGGATAAAAGTTAGATTCCATGATAGAGAGTAAGTTCATCACTCAAGTTGTATCGTGTCCTCCTTCATCCTCAGATTCCAAATATTCCTCCATTTATCATATATAGAATAGGATGGCATGACTCCTAGTCTCATGTTATTGCGATGATCAAATGGAGTTGATTCTAATTTTGGAGACAAATATTTGAATAGTGATTAAAAACTGATACAAGTTTAAAATTAAGTCTCTAAAACAGCATTTGGCTCAGATGAAATACTTTTAAGTGTTGTCTTTCAAGCGCCCAATAATCACGTGGTGATGAGGTATTGAGAATCTCTGCTTCCATACACTGATTCCTTGTTTATGTATTTTATCTGAGAAAAACTGAAAAAAACAAACTTCTCAATCCAGTGTCTATGATCATTTCTCCATCCCTTATAAAAAATCAAATCAAATCAGAGAAATAATATAGGTGACCATCTGTAACAGTGGTTCACTAAGAAAGAGGTTTTAAACTGTTTTTTTAAAAAAAGAAACTCCAATTTGTCTGGTATAGTGGGCTGATTGTCATTTCTCATCATGGCATCATCCTAATCTCTGGGAGCACTGAATGTTATCTTATACGGCAAAGTTTTGCAGATGCAATTAAGATATAAAAACAAAGATATGGTTCTTGAATATCTGGGTGAGTCTTAAATGCCATTGCAACTGGCCTGACAGGCAAAGAGACTTTTGATACACAAATGACAGAGGGCAATGGGAAGATGAAGGTACATATCAGAGCAGTATGTGCATAAGAAATGCCAGCATCAACCAGAAACTAGAAAAAGCAAGTAATGGGTTGTTCCCCAGTCCCTGTAGGGAGCATGGTCCTGACCACCTTGATGTTAGACTTGTTCTTCTAAGGCTTTAAGTCTTTAGTAGTTTGTTGCAATAGCACTTAGTACCCAAGTAAAGAGTTTCATAAGGGAGTTACAGTGTTGCAGTTAAAAAAAAAAAAATGTGCAAGTGGCTTTGAAATTGAATAGGCAGGTTCAATTTTAAGGTATATTTTATATAAATCCAGATTGCTTTAAGCAATCTAGAAATGGGCATGAAAGGCATTTTTAGTAAATGTGTTCAATACAAAATAAAAAGACTGGTTAAAAAAAATCCTATGTCATCTTAGAGAATGCACATAACAAGCAGAAACAGAATTACAGAAGAAATATGAATATCAAAATACATCTGATGTGGATTCTGGCCATAGTTTTAGGGAATTCAAAATCTAGCCATTATTGTATGGGAAGTAGAAATTTTAAATAATGAACTTGGATATTTGAGGAAATTTCCAAGCAAACTGTTGTTGAGTGTATCTTCTGGTTACTCCTTGCTAATTACAGAAAAATGTAAAAGAAAAGAGGCAAACTGAGGAAGACACTTTTAAGTAAAAATGAAATAGTATTTGATTATTTGGGAGGTTCTTGGTCTACCTACATTGCAAAGGATGCTAAAATTCACTATTGGGAAGTGTTCTCTGGAAAAAAGCACATATCAAGGATGTGCCTGGGGAAACTTTTGCTGATGAGGTAAAACATTATCACAGATTACTTTCATCATTTTATTAGTAGTAAGGAATAGATATGGGATTATCTAAAAAAAAAGATTTTTGACATACACTATTATCTGATGATATGGAGAACTCTTTTGTCTAATCCCTGTGATATATGTGAAAGAAGCATGAGGATTTTAAAAATTTTTTACCAGACAGACATAGCCATCTTGGACTGAAATGGACAGAGAAAGGATGATATGATTGGTAGTTGTCATACTCCCAAAATTCTATAGGCAGGAAACCTTAGCTGATAAAACAACCCCAGGATGACTCCAAGAGTGGAGCCTTGAACACAGAAGACAGATCCTTGGGCAAAAAAGCCTGGTATGGCTTTAAAGGAGAGATCTATAGGAAGGAGGGCATATTTCTGAGCACAGTGACTGCATCCTCAATCCACAGTTTATTCCAGGGTCTTGAACTCAAGACAACTGGTTCTGCAATATTTCAAACTTCCTTGAGACTCTATGACCCCTTCCTTCGTTCCATTTCCCCGTTTCTAATTTGGCTCTATTCCCCTGTGTCACTCACACCATTATACTTTGGAAGCAGAAAATTTGTTTTATAGTTTCACAGTTCCTTAGATGGGACAGAATTCTTTAAAGGACCCATCATGTCTGGAGTCTCACAGATTTCAGGTTTAAATGAGTTAGGAAATGAGATTTTATATTTTTAAGAAAACTACAGAAAAGGCTTTGGACAGGAGTTCATGCTGCAATGAGTGAAATTCATCATGAATCCATCTGGTCTCTCATTTTTATTCTGGAGAGTTTTTTGATTTCCGACTACACCATTTTTATTGCCAATGGTCTATTAAGGTTTAATATTCTTTTCTTGAAGCTTTTTTGGTGGCTTGTGTTTGTCTAGGATATTTCTCATCTCATCTAAGTTTTTTAATTTGTTGATATAAAATTGTTCAGAGTATTACATTATAGCATGTTTTATTATAGTAAGGATGGTAGTAATGTCACTTCTATAGTTACTTCTTTTGTAATCCTTGTATTCTCTCTTTCTTGGTAAGTATTACTAAATTTTGTCAATTTTAACAGCTTTGTTTTATCTATTGGTTTTCTATATTTTGTAGATTTCTGATATAGTTGCTCTTGCACTTACTTTGGGTTTACTTTGCTCTATTTTTTTTTCCTTAAAATGAAGGATTGGGTTATTGACTTGATCAATCTTTTGTTCTCTTTAAAATATAGATGCTTACAGATATAAATTTCCCTTTAAGCATCTTTTAAATGATATCATTAATGTTTGGATATATTCTGTTTTGTTTTTATTCCTATCAAAGCTATTTTCTAATTCATTTTATATTTTGGCATCTTGGATATTTAGGAGTATGGTGTTTAAGTTCTACATATGTGTGATTTTCTAAATGTTTTTCTGTTATGAATTGATAATTTAATTTCATTGTATCTGGAAGGCATAATTTGTATGATTTCAAACTTTTTAAATTTACCTAGATTTATTTTTTTGGCACTGATAGTTTGAAGGAATTCTAGCTTCATTCAACTCTCCTCAATCTGATCCTAAAAATGTGGACTTATTTTTCAAGGATAGTGCTTAGCTGGATAATAAGGAATGGAATTAGAGCATATAAAAGTGCCACAAAAATTACTGTTCTTACTGAGATTCAGCCATATTCCTGAATAAATAGTTTCCAGGCCATTAAGGTCTTTGGTTAATTTTTAGAGTTCTGAAAAATTTGATTCTAACAATTTTTTTTGGTCATTTTTATTACTTTTATGGAGGGAGAGTTTTTGAACATCCTTACTCTGCCATTATCACTTATAACAGCAAATTGTACTATTAAGTCTGGTGCCACTACTGTGCTTGCTTGCATTCTTCAGATATTCCCATTGCACAGGAGTTAATTATCTATTGGCTGTCTTTTAGTATGCATTTTCTCTTCTCCAGTCTTTGTTTAATTTTGTTTTTTTAAATTATTCTTATCATGTCTATTTTTTGCTCATCTTTCATATGTCTTCTTTTAAATTGAGACATAACTTATTGTTCCCTTCACATTTGAGATTGTTTTGTCATTTTCTCCTTTTTTTTCCTAAATTCCACAAGTACTTATTTTATATCTTCCTGCTGTTTTGTCCATTTTTATCTTAAATATTTGAATTATAATTTTCAATATGAAAACATTTATCCATTATTAGTTTTAAATTATGGAATTATTTATCTTAGGGTAATGTGTTACAGATTTTTAAAAATTGTTTTCTGTAATATTTTCACATGATCATGAATTTCAATAGGCTTACATTAAATTATGTTAAAATTGTTTCTTTTTTATAGATAATTTTGCTCTTTATTTTTCTGTTTGTAATTTATTTTCCTGAGCCATCACTATCAAGAAAAGATCATAGAAATTGTAATACAGATGAGTTCAAAGGATTTGGGATAGCTTTAGAGTTTCTGTACTTAAGCAAATCCCCCTTCCCCATTCATCATTTCCTATGATTAGCTGTCTTGCTGACTATGTTCTAGCCACAGTGACCCTGGGAAGTGCCAGATAGGATTTCGTTTCAATGCTCAATTGCTTTTCCCCCGGATATATGCTTTACTTGCTTCTACACTCATTCCTGTTATGATCAAATAACCTAATAGTTAAAATATACTAGATAGAGGCTGTGGCTGTGGCTTAGCAGTAGCACATTTGCCTGGTATGTGTGAGGCACTAGGTTCGATTCTCAGCACTGCACTGCATATAAATAAATAAAATAAAGGTCTATCAACAAATAAAAAAATATTTACACACACACACACACACTTAATAGCTGTGCAGGCTCAGCTCCTTTCATTCTCTGCCTCACCCTCACACTATGCCCCTTAATCATCCTAAATATTTACAACTCCCTAAAAGAACTGAGAAATCTCCAGCTTGCTTTCACTTAAATAAGTCGCTTTCTTTGCCTGAGTCATTCTTAATTTATTTTCAGCTAGGATATTTCACTTTTTTTTTTAAGAATCTGTCTCAAAAAAGCACTTGGAAATATTTCCAGAACCCCTGCCCCACCACCATTGGGTTTCTTGCACTGTATTGTACAGTCTGTTTACTCACCCCTCTCTCTCTCTGTCTCTCTCTCTCTCTCTCTCTCTCTCTCTCTCTCTCTCTCTCTTTCTCTCTCTCTCTCCTATTAGGGCTATCAAGTCTTCTCCTTTAGCCATAAGATTTGCAATGCCTCAAAGATTGACTCTTCCTTCAACCAGGTCACAAGGCAAAGAAATGCAGTGAATCATAATGGACATGCCAAATGAGCCAGAGTTAAATCTTTGTTGTCACAAGCCACTTACATTTTAGAATAGGTTTTTCTACTATGTATCTACTCCTAAGATTAAAAAATACAACAATAAATATTTTGAAGTGGTTAATTAATAAATTCAAAATATATCTTTACTTAAAATGGCATGCATTACTAAATAGTTCATCATTATTATATAATGATTTGCTCCTTTGTTTTAAAAACAAAGGAAATAAAGCTCCTCATTCAATATAGAGTTTTGAAGGCTGCTATAGAGTCAGTATATATAGACAGAGAAAAAGACAGAAAGAAAGAGAGACAGAGAGAAGGAGAGAACGCTTGAGAAAAATGACAATTTCTAGAATAAAACATTACTTAAAAAAAATAATTATACACTGTGACAACCAAAAGGAGCCATAGGAAACAGGATTACTAATCATAATGTTATAGCCGGATGGAATCCTGGAAGAAAAACAGAATGTTAGGTTATAACTATCAAAATATGAATAAATAAACCTGAATAAACTATGCACTTCAGTTTATAACAATGCATCCCTAGGGCTTCATTTCTCCTGAAATATGCACCAGTTAACCTGTTAATAACAGGAAGGAACAGATGTGAGTTGGGGGGCAGCTCTATGCATTAAATTCACAATTGTCCTGTAAATTTAAAGCTATTTTAAAATCAATATACAATAAAAAGTTGAGGCACTAAGTACAGAAAAATAACTATAGGAGAAAACACACTAAATAACTATTTTGATGAGTATATTAGTAAAATAGCCAAATATGTTTTTAGAAAACACTTATTGATATATAAATTATATTTTAAATTTATTCTTAAGAAAGCCACTTAAGGCATTTTCTAAAATATGAACACACAGAAAATGTTTGCAAAGTAAAATAATTTATGAAAATATCTTGTAGAAAAGAGAAAAGCATAATTGATAATATTTAATTTTATATGTAAATTTTATATAGTTAATATATGTTTTTCTACTGGGAAATATTTTAGTACCTTTTTTTTAACAACCCCAATTAGTATAATTTTCAATGTTTTTAAAACATGAGGATACTAATCATTTTCTTTTTTTAAAGTTTACATCTGCACTGATAAATTTTTAGCTCACACTATCCCCAAAGGATTAATTAAAAGCAAAATCAAATAACATTTCCTCTAAAATATTAAAAATAATAAATATTTCAAGTAGAGAGAATATTTTAAGATAATAATAAAATTTTAAATAGAGTAATTTTTCTTTTCATTAAATTTTATGCTTTATAATTATAGTTGGTTTTTAAAGTTTTCTTTTAAGTTTGCAATTTAAAATATATCATTATGAGTTACATATTAATTATTTTTTCTTTGTTTCCCCTGTGAATTGTATTCTCCTAGATGAATCAAAATATTTTTCTCCAAAATATACTTTGGGTGAGTCAAAATTCCATTATATAATGATTTATATGACCAAAACACACTTCTTTAGAAGTTGCATATTCTAAAAATTTAGATTCTTGGTTCTATTTGTTTTTCCATTAATACCAGCATCATCAAAAATAGCTAGATATGTATCATTAAATGCACTAATGTAATAAAATATGAAAATACTTTACAGTTTCACATAATTGAAATGGCTATCTATGCATCATTTTGGTCGGGGAGGGTATCAGGGATTGAACTCAGGGGCACTAAACCACTAAGCCACATCCTCTGCCGGATTTTGTATTTTATTTATAGAGAGGGTCTTACTGAGTTACTTAGCACCTAGCTATTGCTGAAGCTGGCTTTGAACTCATAGTCACCTGCCTTAGCCTCCAGAGCCACTGGGATCAGAGACATGCACCACCTTGCCCAGCTACCTATGCATTTTTAAGGACATGAAAAATAAGTCCTTCCTAAGGTTGGTGGGCAGCTGATGCAGGTGGCATAAGATAAAGAATCCAGCAATTTTCTTGTGTTTTTATCATTTAAAACATGATCTTTTTTAAACTTCCTGAATTAAAATGTATTTTTTTATTTTTAATGATAATCTTTTGATTTGAGCACAAAAAAGTTGAGTTTATGAAATTTGTATGAAGTAAGGTGAACATCATTTTGAGTATTAAATAGTATGGTCCTGATCTTCATCCCAGTATTACATTATCACATGTTTTCATTAAGTAAGTAGAAACCTTAGTACATCATTTTCTTTTACAAAATTCAAGTGTGGACAAATGTCATTTAGAAGCTGTCTGCTAACTCTAGAGGATTTAATATATCTTTTCTTTTTCATTGGTAACCCTTTGTTTAAGTATCAATTTATTCTCAAACATATCTTTTATTCCTAAATAATTTTCACTTGTTCTTTTTATCATAAGCTTGATGAAGTATTGAATCTTATTTTCTCAAATTTTATGTTTATTAATGCTATTTGTTTGTAAAAACAGAATTCAAAATGCATACCTTCTCAATTTATCTGAAGAGCATAATGCCATTAAAATCAATAGATCATCATGGCAATGATTGTTTCTGGTGGAAATTAATCCTACTGTTGACCATATAACCCTTTATTTGCTGTGAGAATAGGTATACACACCTTAATCAGACCAACAATTCCATTAGATTTTCTGTTCTGGTGTACTTAATGTTGTCACGTGACAACCAAATTCAACCATCTGCTAAATCTGTGCAGAAGTTTATGTGCCTGTAATTCTATTATAACTCATTGGTCAAAATGAGATGCCTAGCAACACCTATTTTCAAAAGCGACAAGGAAATATAATCTTTCAGATGGAATTAACCTAAACTAAAATTCAAATTCTTTTAATTTGGGAGAAACTGGCTAATTTATAACTAATTAATATATTCTGCCTTGCTTATATAATTATAGAATTATGATTATAATCTTCTCTAAAAGATGATAAGGACAAATCTTAGCATGATTCATATCCATTTTGCTTTAGTTACTTCCTAAAATATGAGCCATTATCCATTATCACCTAGAATTTATTATAATCTTTTCCAATTCATTCAATAAATGTTCATACATTTAAACATATCCTCTTTCTTACTCTGTTATTTGGCATTCTAAACAAAACTATTTTAAGCTGTTCTAAGAAACTGTTCTAAAAAAAAAATCTATTTTTGAATTACCTTACCACCTTACCACCTCTCAAGTGAAGCTATACTTGCCCACATGTGTGATGCATCTCAAATCCAGATGTGAGGTGGTGATCTATTTATTTTCCATTGCTATTTCTAGATTACTGTTGCTTATTCTGATTATAAAAAAGAAAGAAAGAATAAAACGCTCTATATTAGCCATGATGTATTACCATGTGTTGGATTTATCTTCCCGTAGGAGAAAATTAAGAACTGGAGATATATTAAGCAGTGATTTTCAAAACACTAGACATCCAAAAATCAAAGTCAATGATAGTGAAATATATGCTCAACAATTATGCCACCATACTTACTTTCAGTGCAAAGAATGAAAGCTGAGAGCATCTAAATCTCCCTGGATTGAGGGGATGGAGTAGAAAGAAGAAGAAGAAGAAGAAGGTGGTTAGATTTATTGCAGGGAAGAATACTAAACAACATACAAAAAGAGAGGGCTCCAGAAATCTCTAGAGTAACTTGTCACAAACTGAACTGATCTGGGATCATATGGATGGAGCAACCATCTAATTTCACAGGATCATGAGAAAGAAAGGAGAAAAACTTTATGAGGTCACACTCCTTCTGAAGGTAATTTATGTTCCCAAAGAAGGAATAATGAAATCTCATAGTACATCAGGCACTGCCTTCCCATGAAAGTGTTGCTTTAGAAGTAAGGAGAAATTAACTTAAAAATAAAACTCTTTTGATTCTGCCTGGTAAAGCAACCTTGAAAATTTCTAAATAATAATAAACATAAGAGCAAAGGCTTGGGAGAGGGGGACTGGGACGATATTAATTTCTTGTACTGCAGGTGAAGTTGTATAATAAATCTTGAATATAGATAGTGACATGTTAAGATGTATAGTACAAACCCTAAACAGCATGCCTCAGAACTATAAGCAACGCCATCACCAGCAAAAACACATAACAGTTATTTCTTATCAAACTTACCAGCTTCTCATTACATAACAAATAGTACCTAAACTCATCTACATCACCTACAAGGCTCTGAAATATATCCCCCAGTGCATTTACAACATCACCTGTTCCTAGTTTCCATTTGGATTATTAGTTTGTCCACCTTAGTTTTATAGAGTAGTTCATTTTGAGGTAATAGTAAAATCCTAGATTGCTTAAGGATATTGTTGGTGAAATTAATAAATGTTGATCCTTGTTATAACATGGCAGAGAACTTCGCTAAAATATGTCCTTCTGCTGGGTTGAAAGTAGAATTTATAACAGATAAAGTTGAATATCTATCTGAGAAAATTTCTAAGCATAGAAAGCACAACATCATTTCTTCTTGCTGCTTAGAGTAAAATGTGAGAAGAAATAAATAAATTGAGGGAAGAATCGTTAAGCCTGAACAAACCAGAACATCAATATTTGGAATTTATCACCCTAGCCATCTTGCAGAAAAATTAGAAAGCACACTCCGAGGAGAATACTAAAGGTGTAGCTCAACAAGAATTTGTAAAAGAGATCAGAGTATGATTCATGTATCCTGTTAACAATATCAGCAGAAATCAAGAATAGAGATACATCTAGGCAGGAAAGATCCATGAGGACATACTTGCCTGTTGGCTAGGAGCCCTGAAAATTACCCAGAAGGCTAACACGTATTTTGAGAATTTTCTATCAGCAGAGACAGTGTCAACCTATAATGAAGGAACATAAATGAAACAAAATGAAAGAATAATGATTCCAAGGGCCAATCCCTAGATGTACAGGCCAACAGCACAGACCCAGAATGTGGGGCTACCTTCAGAGAGTGAGGTCACTAAGGGCTGAGGGGTGAAGTTGTAGCCAAGATTCATAGGAATAGGGTTGTCTCTTTGAGCTCAGAGGACAGATAATCAAGATACAGTACATTAGCCTCAAAATCTAGTGGATTTTGTCCTCTTAGATAAAAGACTTGATTAGTACTGTGATCCCTCTTCACCCCCCCCCCAATCTGTTCTATTTTGAATGAAAATTTATATGATACATATTCCACAACCATATTTTTGAAGGCAATAACTTCTTTGCTGATCTCACAGGCTTATAGATGGGTATGATTTTTACCACACCATGGAACATATCTGGAGTCTCATTAGTAACGGATTTAGATGGTTTAAACAGGATTGGGGATTTATTAAGTTGACAGTAGTTTGATGAACTTTTGAGTTGAAATTTGATAATGGGATGATTTGGATTTGGGGAACACTGGGATGGAGAGAATACATTTTGCACATAGGAAGAACATGAATTTGGCATGTGGAGAGGGTAGAGCATGAACTACTGTGGTATCTAATATTCTTCTAAGAATGGTGAACATTCAGTAAGGATATGGAGTTGCAGAGGGAAAAGATGACCATATGATAATAGAGGCAGAAGTTGTAACAGATGTAAAATCAAAGAACATCAAGGATTTTTCTGGCAAATACAGAAAACTTACCAAAATCTAAAAGAAGTAAGGTAAGAATCTAACAGTTTTTATAAAGGGAGCACAACACCATGGACATCACAATCTTAGACTTTTATCTCCACAACTGTGAGATACAACATTTATCTTGTGGTAAGTCATCCTAAAAAAAAGTAGGACTCTGTGAAATGTGAAATTAATGAATTAACTTTTTTATTCTCTAGGAAACAAATTATGGAGATATCATGGAACTGGGAGTAGTTGTTTTATGTTTTTTTGTTCGTGACACTGAAAAATCTAATAATTCATTGAACATTAAGTGGAGTAGTTAGAGAAGTATTTTTAAGTTTGTGTTACACACTGCTCTTAGTAGCCTAAAATAGGATAAAGAAGCCTAAAATAGGACCAGTATCTTTGATCACTTTCCAAGTAAGATATTCCAAAATACATCTACAAATACAAAACTATCATTCAGTGATGTCAAATATACAATGTCTGGCATCTGATAAAATACTATGTAGGCAAAAAACAGGACAAATGTAATCCACGTTATAAATAATCAAACATACTGACCAAGAAGAGAAAGAGTATAAAATTAGCTAGTAAAGACAAGTTAGTATTATTATATTTCATATCTTACAAAATGAAGACTTAACATTTTATCTAGAAACATGAAAGATACAAAGAGAAGATTCAAATATAACTTTCAGAGACACTGAAATGAAGAACACATTGGATGGAATAAACAATAGATTAGTCATTTCAGATTAAAAAGAAAAAGAAATTATAGTAGTAAGTTTGAATCCAAAGCAATAGAAGATTTCTAAAATTGAATACACTCACATAAAAAATACAAATACAAATAAAAATTCTGGACATAGCACTGAGTGGTGAGACAACTTTTCACAAGTTAATACATGTGTGATAAGAATGCATGGGAGATATTTTAAGGGATACAAAATATTTGAAAGCATAATCACCAAGTTTCTTGTCAAATTTGATGAAAACATTAAGCCTAAGCATTGAAGATATCCCCATAATTTATTCCCCTTAATGTTATTATGGATTTATTACTATCAGGTAGTTTTCTCTCACGTATACATTGATCAAATTCTTATGGATATAAGAAGGGGAACCATTATTTGCCATTATTTGATTAAAGGACTTTTTTTTTTCAATACTCTCCTCTCTATTTTTCCTTCCTTTCTTTCCTGCAAATTCTAGTCACCTTGATATCCATGCCAGTTTTGTGTCTTCAAGGAGTCCACAAAGCTATATCTTCAGTTCTCCCTCCCTGAATCACAGGGGGATACCTCCAAGGAAGAGAACTAGAGATACCTCCAGTATCAGAAACACAAAGAAAATTAGACCATGATCAGAGTCCTCAAAATCAATGAAAACAGAAAGACTTAAAAACAGAAAATAAAATCAAACTATATACAGAGAAGAAAGAGATGAAGGCATCTTTCTCATGGGAAACAATGCAAGCCAAAATCAATGAAATGTTTCAGTATAGTACCATACGGAAATACTTATCAATCTATAGTTCTGACACTTTTTTGTTAAATGGGAATTAGAGATGTCTAACTGAAATGGAATGAAAACAGTTTCATCCAACAAAAGAAAAAAATAGATAACAAGTATGCAGATGAGTTAAAAATAAACATAAAATTTATATTAAATAACAAATATAATCTTTATATTTAATATGCATTTATCAAATATGGTTGATTTCAATTGTGCTTTACAAGTCAAAGTATTACTTTGATCAAATCTACCTTCTTCTTTTCAAATCCTTTATGTAATCTAATTTTTATAATATCTAATTTGATCCCTGTGTACAAGAATTTATAGTATCAACTTAGAAAAATTCCTATTTAGGGCTGGGGATGTGGCTCAAGCGGTAGCGCGCTCGACTGGCATGCGAGCGGCCCGGGTTCGATCCTCAGCACCACATACCAACAAAGATGTTGTGTCCGCCGAGAACTAAAAAATAAATATTAAAATTAAAATTCTCTCTCTCCCTCTCTCCCCTCTCTCTAAAAAAAAAAAAAAAAAAAAAAAAAAATTCCTATTTAGAGGACTTTCAAACTGCCAATTTATTAGTACATGTATATTAGAACATGCATGTTCTAGAACATGTATGTTCTCTTTTTTGCATACATAATGCAGAATATTTTAGTAGTTTCTCAAATATTTATGTATTTATTAAGTATAATATTCTGGGCATATGTTAGGCACTAGGAATATAAAGTTAAAAAGGTAGATTATTTTTTTCCTAGAATTTGCCATGCAGTAAAGAATAAACATTACAGAAATCAATAAATGAAAGAAGGAATGAATGGGTAAATCAATCAATAAATAATATGATGTAAACCATTTAAAACTATATTGCCAAGTTAGTGACCAGAAGACACGTTTGAGAAGCTGAACAACTTGCCCGGATCATAAAGGAAGTTGTGGAATGGTCAGGATTAAACTGTTTTTATTCCAAAGTAATAAGGCAACAAGAATATTGCACTAGGAACTGCAGGGGAGCCTTCCAAATGTACTGACTGTTTTGTATCTCTGAGGGATAATGCTTAATAAACCACTGTTTGATCTCTTTCTTTTCAACACCTCAATACTAATTGCCCTCCATAATCATGAACACTAGAGGAAGGAGTGGATTTATCCTGGACAGAACAGTAGGTGAAAATACATGCTGTGCAAATAAAAAAAAATATAGAATGAAGCAGAGATATAAAGGAAATACCAAAGTATATTTTTCTTTTTAATCAAGCAATTTTCACACATTCTCCTCTTCTCAAATCCCAAATATATTTCACTAAATTTAATTGAAGCAAAAACTTCCTAATAGGGACCAATCCATCAGAGAAATAGGTGGCAGAGGATAGTGTTGCTCATGATGATTTAGGTGCAAGAGCTTCTATTGCATGTGTCACCTTGTGAATAGAGTGATATTGGTGGCAATTAGGGGTCACACCTGACAGAGAGGGCAGTGAAGTGAATTAATGGGAGGGCAAGAGAGATGCTAAACAGTGGTTGTTGCATCTAGAAAGGAAAGGCGAACCTTTGCCTAAAATTACCATTGAGCTCTGTGCATCATATTAATGGATTCCACTAGTAATGATAGTTTAAAGGATGATAAAGTATCACATTGCTGCAATTAAACATAATTATGATGATCATTCTTAGAATGGGATTTGATAATTTTATCTTTCAGTTTTATCAGTAGCATATTCACAACCTAGTGATACTTTTATGTTGTGAAGAATGCTGTCCAAGATTTCAATACACAAGCAGCATTTTATCATCTCTTCCTCCTCCACAGAATATCAGGTGTACACTGAATCTTCTCTGGTGCCATTGTTTTTCATTTGGAAGTGTCAGTTTAAAAAATGTATTTCATGTCTTCTCTAAATGGTAATTCCACTTTCATATCTCTTTTATTTATTTTCTTTGCCTCAATTTATTGTAGCATACCATCTTTTGCCTGCCCAAGAGATTTGGGTGATAAATACAGACAGATACAAAAATAGAAGTAATAATAAAACTTTATATTTGTAAAGGTATTTTCAATTATCATCACTCAACACAAAATCAAGAAGAATGTGAGGCAGAAATTATTATCCCTATTTTATAAATGAAGATGGGAATGCTCAAGAAGTAATACATCCTGTACAAAGACATGTCATCGACTTTTACTACATTTTAAACACAAGACGTTAATAGAATTCACAAAAACTCAGCCTAAATTTTTTCAAATCCTGCTCTTGTTACTTCAGCTGCTAACATCATTATCATGACCTGCTTTCTTTTCTCAGGGGTACAGAGTAAATACAGGGTCCCATTACAGTGATCATTAATAAATGCATTGATTTAACAAGGGAATGAGCTCCAATGAATGCTCTCTTTTGAATATAGCTCTTACTTTGTTAGAAAATCAAATTTCTAATCGCAAAAGGTATATGTGTGTGCAAGAATAGATAAACACACATATAATATAAATATATTAGAATATAATATAAATATATTAGAATCAATCTCCCTCTCTATCTCTCTCTCTCGCTCTCTCTCTCTTTCTCTTTCACTCTCTCTCTGTCTCTCACTCACTTGAAGTGCTTTTTCAAAATAAATCTAAAGAAAAAAATGTAGGTTTTACCTAATCAGGACAGAACAATTGAATACTTAAAAGCTCCTGTCTTTGTCTCTCTGCCTTTCTCTCTCTGGTATCTAGAAATAATTAAAATTTAATTGAGAGAAATTTCCCTGATAATTCCTGATTTCTCAAAGTTCATCCAAAATATAATTCCCACACATTAAGGATGTCAGTGTTCTTGGATTTGGTCTGAATTGGATAAGTCATTTCCAATATATGAAACAAAATATGTTTCCTTGGAGCGTTTCAAAAGCCCAAGTTAAAATTTGGGAAAAAATGTAATACACGAAGTTTTCATATTATTTATATCTTCCTTTCTGTAAAATGCCCTTAGAAGTAGTAGATCTAGTTTAGTTACACCATAAAATCTCTAACACCCATCACTGAATTAAATCAAAGCCAAATGACCATATGGTTAAATTATTCACCATGGAATACTCCTTTTTAAGATTCTTTTTACTTATGATATAGCAGTCCCTAGCCAATCCTGATGCATTAAGAATGTCTGACACATTAGCATATTTTATAATTGAGCTGAGAAATGATGTTACTATTCATTTATTTTTGAAATATTAACTTGCTTTTAAAGAAAGTACAATGAATAAATGTCAGAAATATTTATGACAACACACAGTTCTATCAGGTATGCCCTTGAAATTCTAAGCTACATTAACATGAAGATTACTGTGCCTTTGAAGAAAGTTCTCTTTGGATCAATGGAAATTATACTTTGAATCATACTATGGAACTAGCCAATATTAGGAAGTGAAAAATGGGTAGACTTAAGAAAATTAGCTACTACTAATATAATATAATTAATGTAGTTTCTTATTAATGCAATAACAATTCACAGGAACTTATAGACAAGTTTATACTGAGATTTGTTTTCTTTGAAGCAATTTTATTGTATAGAATGATGCTTAGCATTGAATTTATTATGATAACTTTTGTACTCATAAATGTATGCAAGTTGGTTTTCCTCTAAAATTTAAAATTATTTATGGCAAAGAAATTGTATATTCTATAAAACCTCTCTTTATAACACCTACCTTTATTAAATATTAAAAACTGTCTTTTACATTGTTTCTTTTAAATAAATTTTGAACTTGCTTAGAAAAGACCAATTGATTAGCTGACTATATCCAGTGTTTGAGATACTAAACACATTAGAAACACATGAGTAATTCATTAATCAATGTAGGGTCTATGTTCATTATAGGCAAGGTTGCACACTTCATATAGAATTTTCCATACTGGAGGAAATATATTAAATAAACAGAAATGTGCAGAAGATTGTGATCTTCTTGAGATCACTTTATGTCACTGAGAATCCTCTCTCATGTCTGAGCACAATGGACAGGGCTCTCCAGAGGTCATGTAACTATAATACTCCTTCATAATCCTTGATAAAGTAAGATGAATATGAAGCAAAGTAATATTTAAGAAAAAAGTAAATGTTTTTTAACCCAGAATTTTCACATCTTCATTGGGAATACAAAAAAAGGGAGGATTGGGGTGAAAGGAGTAGAGGTTTCATGGTCTCTGCAGATAATATTTAAATTTTCTACTTTTTAAAGAGCTATGGAAGTACTAGTTTTACCAAAGTACATTTAAGTATATGATGACTGAGAGGATTTCTAGTGCTTCTCTGTGGTTCAGAAAAATCCATACTATTTTATCAGCTCCTTCAGTTATATATTCAATGCTTTCCATAAAGATAGTTGCAACTCAGAATGATAGCTAGGTACAGAGGGAGGGAGGGAGGGAGAGTGGTAGAGAGAAACAGTATCCCTGGAAAAAATAATTAATTATCTACTAGGTAATCTGACCTAGTTTCATTTATAATACTTTTTATATTTTCTCCACCCACCAGAGGTTTTTCTAATGACCTGTCAAATGCTAAAGAAAACAGGTAATTTATAATATGCAATTAAACATACAATTAAACATAAACAATTAAAATACATGTATTTTATTTCACTTTGCTTTTTAAATCTTAAAAAAAAACTTTAATAGACAGGGCTCTCTAGAAGGTCAGAACCAATAGACTATATATGATTATAGGAGATTTATTAGATTGGCTTACACAGTTGGATTGCAAACAGTCCCAAATTGACCATTTGAAGGCTGGAAAACTTGTAGCTTTTCAGTCCAAGAAGGTGGAAGCTTCAGAGCAAGAAGGGAAAACAATGCCGCTACAGCCCAGGGCTAAGGGCCTGGAAGTCCCCTGAAGAGCCTCTATTTAGCAGTTGAGGAATTTAAGCCTGATGTCCATGGGCAATGGCAACAGCAAAACCTCTGCCCACTCAAGAACAAGCAGTGCACGTGAGAATGCAAGCTTCCCCCTTCCTCTGAATCTCGTTCCATGTGGGCTCCCAGGCTATCGTGTGGTGCCAACCCTATGTAGGGTGGGCATTCATTCAGTTTGGCGGCCCACAGGCCAATCATCTCTGGAAACACCCTTACAGATACCCACATTGAGTTTGAAGGATTCTCTAGACATTTCTCAATTTATTCCAATTTGTAACTGAGATCAACCATTATAAACACCATTGAAGGGACAGAGAAATGTTCTTCTTGTCTTCAGAGGCTTAAAGCACTTAGAAAGAAATATAGAAGATGGCATTAATACCTAGGAATATTTCTAAGTTGCTGAGAGTTGTCTTAGTTTGGGTTATTGGGGAAGCAGACACCAAGATAAAAATTCCAGTGTACCATGATTGCGGGGAGGTGCAAGGAACATTGGCAAGAGACTGGGGATTTAAATTGAGGAAGAAAAACAGTCATGAAAGTCTGCCATATTTAGCCTATAATCCCTGGGGGACAAGAGTTAAACCTATGTGTAAATTAGGAAATGCTGTAAATTACACGAGTCTGAATTATCCTAGTGGATAGAAGGGGGACTGAGCTTTCGAAATTCCACCCCTTGCATTAGTGGTGAAATGGTACCTGGACTAATCATCTGCAGACACTTAACAACTCCCATGCACTAAGGGTCATCTTTTGTGGTTAATGAAAATTCTTGGACACAGAGAAACTAACAGTGTTTACAAAACTGCTGAAGCATATTATAAGGGTTTGGGGTGTATTATCAGCCTCTGGTAGAGTCCACACTTTTCATCAATCAGATCTATTTGTGCTACATCTTACATTCCTTTCATCTTGTTATTACTTCTTTAAGGTGATGACCAGTTACAACACCTAAGAATCACACTTCTAATAGGAGGATTGATGGGTAATACCTTGTACACTTTGAGGCAATCAGTTCTGATAATCCAATTAATATTCATTATGTCTTCTCCTATCTATATTTTAGATTCCCTTAACTTTCCAATAGCACTTTTCCAGGTTTAAGTTGCTTGCCAGTGGATATTTCTGGTAGGTCCTGGTAATTGCCTTACTACCTCCTTCAGTGAATTTGCAACTTGAGTCTTAGTTGATGTGTTTATTTTTATGACGTGTTAACAGATAAGACAAAAAGCAAAGTTTATATGCCAAAGCCTCATTCATTTGTCTTTGACACAAGTGACTTCTTTGCTGAGTCAGAAAATAGTTTTTGAATCTTGAGGATACATTTTCCCTATTGTTTGAACTATTCAACAAGAAAGAGTTGTAGAACTAACACATGATGAAATACAATCTGTATGAATAATATTTTATGCATATTTCTTGAAATATGAACAGAAAATCCATTTTATAGTCTATGCTTTGTGAACCACTTATTGTTCTATTGCATATGCTTTCTCTTTTTCTATTTTCTTTTTCTTTTTTAGGTATGTATTTATCCATTTAAAGGTAAACATCTACTCTCACCACATGCTCTTTAGGGGAAAAAAAAATCAGGCCACAAGCCTGATTTGGCATATTGATTATAGATTGCTGACCTATTATAGATAATCAATAAAGCAATGAATCAAACTTTGTACATTTGTAAATTCTTATGATATACCTACTCCAACAATGACCAACTTGGCACTATGCTTTTGGGATTGAGTTGGAAAGAGATACACAGTAGCTTACCATTATACACAATGTTTGAAAAAATAAATAGTAAATGAAATTAGAAGCATAGAATATAAAATGTAAGAAAGACATAAAACATAGCAAAATAATTAGGATGTTATGAATTGTAAGTATTTATTACCTTTGGTCTTTATAGAACTATTTGCCAGTTTATATAATTTAATTTTTTAAATATTACTAACTTTATCAGCTCAAGTCCTACAATTTTTCACAACAGCTCTTCCTAAACTGGTCTGAGCCAGCTCTTGCACTCCACTGGGAAACTCAGACCTTCATCGGAGTCACTGCTTACTTGTTTGTCATTTCCGATTTATAAATTATATGCTGATAACAAAGTACAACTCACTTCCCCCATGAGCACTTTCCTTTCCAGATTTTTCTTCAGTGCTGCTATTAACTAATAATATTTACTTATATTGTCACGATAGTCAAGTCAGCTATCTATCTCATAGAATAATTCCTTCTTTTACCCACTGATTTGTTGTTATGAGAACCCCAATATTCTTAGATGGCAGGCATGATTTTAGGTTACGAAGAATGTTTACTGCTCCCATTACACAACAGTCTTGTCATTGAAATAGCACTTTTCGACCAGATATGATTAAATTTGATGTGAGATGCTATACTTTGGATCTTAAATGTCTCCCAAAGGCTTATGTGTTAAAGATTCAATCCCCCAGGAGGTGCTATTGGAAGTGAAACCATTAAAAGATGGCACATGGTAGGAGTCTTCAAATCACTGGGAGAATACCCTCAAAGGGTATTCTGGGATCCTGGCATCCCATTCACTCAATTGCTTCCTGGACAACAGGTGAGAGGTTTAGATTCACCACAGTTTCCCACTATGATTGCTGCCTTGCTACAGGACAAAAACCAATGGAGAAACTTCACCATGGACTGAAACCTTCAAGACTGAGCCAAGATAAACATATTTAAAATGATCATCTCAAATATTTTATAATAGAAATGGAAATCTGACTAACAAAGCAAAAACTCCTTCTTCAGGTGAGTCACAGGGATTAGTAGTTAGACAAAACACAGCATCTTCTATGTCTTGGCTCCCAGACATCAGTAATTTTACTGCAGTGGGTATACATTACATCTGAAGTGTGTAGCATACCTTCTACTTTTTAGAATATAGTACACAAATCCCACAGGGGATAGGCCTTAACTGTACACTCAGGGATATAAATACACTATCTCAGGTTTCTATGATAAAATACCATAGACTGAGTGGCTTTTACAACAAACATTTAATTCTTAGAGTTCTGGAAGACAGGAAGTGTAGATTGAGGTGGTAGTTCTGTTCCCTGTGGTGGGTCTTATTTTAGCTTCAGATAACTACTTTCTGATATTATTCTCACATGGGGGAAAGAGAGAGGAAGAGAGTTGTAGTTTCCTCTCCTCCTGGTTATAGGGATATCAATCCCATTACAGCAGCCCTAGTTTCATGACCTAATCTAAACCTAATAAAGTCCCAAATGTACCACTTAAAAATACCATCATGTGAGGGATAGGGTTTCTATGTATGAATTTTTGGAGGACACATAAAATTATGTCTGTAACAAGAGGACATTCCAAAAGCTGTCAGTCTAACAGCTTCTGAGCAAAGCGATTTATGGTGAAGCCAGTGATTCAAGTCACCATGATCTTTTGTCACAACTCATTTACTATAAAAATGGGTTCTTTTCTCTATGGTGATACTAAGGTAGAAAGCCCAAGATAATAAATCAAGCATTCCGGAAAGCCCTCAAGTAATGCCCTGGCTGAGGCACAACAGGCAAGAAAAACACATCTGTATTCAGAATGTATTACAAACCACAGTAAATAGGTATCACATCAACCTCCATGATGGAATGCAACTTCACAATCAACCCATGGCCACCTGAAAGGCTGGCATCCACAGTGTGTAGCTCAGTATCACACTATTAGTTACTGTATGTTTTCTGTGGCTTGGTTTTCCAATGGCACCAATAATGAGAGCCACTGCTTAAGAATGTACTCAAGGAACTATTTTGGGCCTATAAATCACCTCCTTTCCAAAAACCATGGCTGTTCCTTTGCGGTTCTTTGCTATTACATTAGGATTAGATCAATCTGTGTTTCCAAAAGTCATGAAAATAATTGGGAATCCCCCTTTGTCCAGACAATAATTCTTTGGAAAATAAGCATTGTCCCTTAAGAAAAAAATATTAGAGAAATTGCTGCTCTTTTCCCTTTCTGGGGTGTTTTAAAATCCATTTTAAAGATGACCTAGGCTCCATCTAATTTCATGGATCTGAAACTGGCTCAGGTCTGGAAACTGGCTAAAATGCTGTTTGTTTGTTTACCTTGGTTGACATTAGTTTTAGGTTATATAGTTTAATCAATATTCTTGTAGGTGTCTCATCTCTTTTGTTCCTAGGAATACCATGGTATATTAGCAATTACTACAAATCCCTATGAGTATTTTTTCCAATTTCCATTTTGTACCTTACTTTAACATGTCCACCTTACTTCTGAAAGAAAAATGTCTTTTGACTTATGCCAGTAGTAAGAATCCCCATAAATTCTATAAAAGTTCATATACTAAGCTGAGCAGCTCAGGAGGCTGAGGCAGGAAGATCATAATTTCAAAGTCAGCCTCAGCATTTTAATGAGTCACTAAGCAAGTTAGCAATTCCTTGTCTCTAGATTTAAAAATTAAGGAAGAGAGAGAGAGAGAGAGAGAGAGAGAGAGAGAGAGAGAGAGAGAGAGAGAGATGATGTGTAACTCAGTGGCTGAGCACCCTGGGTTCAATCCATAGTTTAAAAAAAAAAGTCTATACTATCAACTCTGACTTCTCATTGATATTCACAGCTATTGCCTATTGTTACAAATTTTATTAAAGAGAATGTTTCTAGTGCTTCCTGAGAAGCATGATTAGCTTTCTTTTTTTTCTGGTCTATGCAATAAATGCAAAACAGCGTGCTCACCTCCTTGAGCCTTTGATCCCTTTTTTAGTACTCTGCCAGATCAATTTTTTCATTTCCAACTAAGTACCTTGTTTATTTATTTATCTTCCAAATAGGAATTCCAGCTGTGTGTTGGGACTGGCTCCTGGCAGTTTGCAAAATCCAGTCTCAGAAGAGAATACTTCATCAAGAAATTCTCCTTATCTAATCATTGCATTCTCCCTCTTCAAGCTCCCTCAAAATCCATCCCTATGCATGCCCTATTGACCCATTAGACTTTACTTAGGATGTAAATTAGGCTTTCTTTTCTATTGTTGTCATACTGGGGTCTAGAAGTGTTATTTCAGGCTAATATTCCAGTTGCAGGAGAAGAAAGTCTTCTTAAGTACAATCATAAAGTCCTTATAACATTCACACCATAGTCTGAGGTGATTGTGGTGACTTATGCTATAATTTTTTTTCATTATATTGGTGATATTTAACAATCATCACCCAACCAACTACAAGAGCTTAACCAGCCAAGATCTTAAAATTACCATTGTAAGCTTATCTTTTTTTTCTTTAAGGCTATCTTTTAAATACTAAAAAATGCTGCATATTTTTGCTCTATTAAGTAATAAGCTTTTACAGAAATTGCCACCATATTACAATGATGTACAATATTTGAGATCCTTGGACATTTTGAAATTATAGCATGCAAGAAACCACCACCATCATCACTATTTTCATCTTTGTTATGAGACTGATGAAATTTTCAGCCTTATATAATGATGTTAAGTGTAAGAAATCCTTTGGCAGGTACAAGGAACATAACCTGTAGTGTGAGGAACTGATAAAAGAAGGAAAAATGCCAGTTAAGGAAATACAATGTTTAATTTTAAGCCACTTATGATTATAAGTGATTGATTTTTGTTTTATATGAAAACTAAGAGAAGCAGTTTAAAACAGCCCTTGCTACAGAATTCTCACACTGGAGGAGAAATGAAGGTGGGGTATTCATATCCTAATTTGTGTCAGTCTTAATTGAGGCCTGTTCTCCAAGGGCTGTTAATTCCTAGTACTCTAGGCTGATTGTACTCACAAAAGCAGAATCACTTTCCATAGTGTTGGCAAAAGCCCAGATATAGAGATGCAGATATAATTAGATTTTGCTTTATCTTCTAAATAAGTTCTTGCTGATGTGGTCTACTGCTACTTACAAATTCACTGGGAAGAAAAATATTTTTCTTTTAGAAACATACACTTTTAAAAACTATTTCTTACTGAATACAGTAAAAAGTCTATATTATGATTTTCAAAGAGGAATGCACATCTATAAAAGAGAAAAAATAAATATCAATAAAAAGTAAATAATGTGTTTACATCCTACCATGAAATTGATGATTTTGCGGAATATGATAAGTCTTCTGATATTTCTTTTACAAAGCATTAGAATACATACATGTACATACACACATTCATGAATATTTTGCTCTGAAATTATTTTCATTGTAGTTAAACATAATTTTATGATTTATAATTTAATAGTCACACATTTAAAAAATAGACACATTAAGAAAAATATATCTGTTATATATAAACCTACAATTAATTTTCCCAATATTTCTTGGGTTTACTGAAAATAAAACTGGCCTAAAACATTTGTAAATTTGCTCCATTTCAGAAATATTCCAATGATTTATGACATTTTGAGGCATTTTCCAAATTCTAGGCACTTTCTTTCTTTCATAAATTATTTCTTAGAATCATAATATCTAGAGGAATTTTAAAGATAAACATGAAGGCAGTTCAGTGCTTATGACTCCTGTCACACAATGGAACAATTTTCAGGAAATTTATCTTAAAATACACTTTATGGCATCTTTAAGCATTTCACTTAGAAAGGTTAGATTATTATAAAAATGTGAAGAAATGCTATTTTTGATTTTGATCTTACTCTATTATTATAAAAGAGAACTATAATATTCAGAAGCTTTAATACTTTTTAAGGCAAAAATGACCTTGAGACAAATTGTGTGGGTGATCACATCTCTTGCATTCATGCTCACCTACTAGACAGCATCAGTTTTCAAGGAAATTATAGAAAAACAAGTAAATGTGGTATGTAGTATGTCACCATGATGTTATCTACTATATGAAATTTTTATTGCAATCTAATGAAGAAAAATGGATTGCTTATTGATTGTTAAATACTTTGGTCTATCTCAAAGATAGCATGCATGTTTCCCGAAAACTCTTATAAACTTTATATTTGAATTTTCTAGATAGGAGGGAAAAAAGTAAAATCAAAATAAAGTGTAAAATATATTATTTTTATGATGTTGGAGGGTAGAGACAGTGTAGGTAATGAATAATTGGATCAGAAAGATGGAGGCTGATTTAAGAGGTAATGAAATGCTAATTGCTCCAGATCCTGTCCCCTCCTACCACCTGTTGACAAGACTTGTTCCTCTCTGCCAGGAGGGAGTTGTAAGAGTTGTTAATGAGTATCCCCCAAACCCCACCTCATGTGCCCTTGGATCACTCCACCTATACCCACTTCCTGGGACACACAGCTCTGGGGTCCCTTCGGAGAAGTCTATCTCTGTTCTATTGTTTAAATAAAACTTGCTTTCTACACTTGCCTATATAGGTTCATTCTTCAACATCTGAGAAAACAGGACTCCACCCTTATAGATTCTCCTTATCACTGACATCAATGTGATATTTCCATAGAAAAATTGTATAGTAAGTGTACATATATATATATAATTGAATAATACTGAAGTTACCATGAAATTTTTCTTAGTATAAAGAACAAAGTTCAATTTTTTGTTTTATTTTATTTATATATATTTTTTTTTTAGTTTCTGGGCAGGTTTTGAAATAGAAGTAAGGCAAAACTCCTTCTGGTTGTAGAAGCAGATAGTGGGGCCCCAAGGTTATTTTTATAAGACAATTAAAAAGCTGCTAACAGGGCTGGGGCTGTAGCTCAGTGGCAGAATGCTTGCCTCATATAGTATGAGGCACTGGGTTCAGTCATCAGCGCCACATAAAAATAAAATAAAGGCATACCAAAAAAAAAAAAATGCTGCTAACAATGTCAGTGCCTCCAGGAGCAAGGTTTCCAGTGTCAAAATAGCACCTTCCTATATTCTAGAATACATCATATTCCCTCTTCTGCATTTTGAGGTGTGCTTGAACCAAGAGACCAGGCTGGACACAAATTTCACAGATCACTTCAGCCTTTATTCAGAAATGGGATTACCCCTATGGGGATGGACCCACTTTCCTGGTGGAAAATGAGCCACTGAACAAAGGAAGAGACTGGGATTGTATGGGTTATCCTGAGAGTTGGTCTAGTGGGGGTATCAGTTTTCTTGAGCACCCAGGAATTTGGGATTTGTTTTATCTATCAGTGAAGGGGTGGGTTAGAGTGCTTGCGAATTTCATCTCTTGTGTCAGCGGTCTGCGCTCTGCACCTGGAGAGGATTTACTTTGAAGGTCAGTGCCCCTCAGAGGCAATCACCTTCCTGTGATGAGCCACCTCCTTCCTGCCTGCAATTAGCACGGGGAAAACTTTTGTCTTGGGAGATGAAAGCTGTCAGTGCATGGTTTTCTTTTTTTACTCCCTTTTTCTCAGGCCACATTATTTTGGGGACTTTTCATTACCCATATCTATTAGGATGATTTTAAATTAGATTTTCTCTTCTTTTCCTTAGATGCTAAATGATACAGGAAGGTTGAGAAATATTTTAATTTTTTAAGAATAAAATTCACATTGTTCTTTTCTTCCTCCCTTCTTCTCTTTCTCTACTTTCTTCCTTTCCTCCTTCCGTCAGTGCTTCCAACATCTCCAGAGGACAAGGACCACATACATACAAGAGTACACATATGAGCACATATATATGCTAGGGAGCATACTAGATTAAAAAAAAAAAGAACAAAATGCAGCCCATTTTTTTTTTTTATGACAGTCATGTTCCATTATAAGACAGGTACTTATCCAAATGACTTCACACAGCCTTGTAGTAAACATTGCATTAAATACATGTGTAAAGCACCGGGTAAGGAAATAATGGGGCCGATGGATAGGTGGATGCTTGGAAATAAATCTGGGAACAAGTTTAGGTGATAATGATTTGGGACAGTACAAAATGTCTTCATTCTGAAGATTTCAACCTAGAAACAGTGAATAACATTATATAAAAGGAACATTCTTATATAAGTTCAGGTTTATAAAATTAATGCCAGAATCACTTTTCTCTACTTTATGTCATGGGGTTTTTATGCTTGGTCATTCTCTAGATGCCCTTTGCACCAATCCCCTTGAGCTCAATGCAGTAGTCCTCTAAATACAGTCATTACACAGATATAGTTTTTATAATAGCATTGTAAACTGTCCTCACACCTAATTTTACTTTATATGTTTATATACACACACACACACACACATATATGTATATACATATATAGAGATAGATATACATATACATATATATCTATATAGATGTATTTCATCTTAGCTTTTTAAAATAAAATTATTTTATTTTTAGATAAGTTTTAAATTAGCAGAAAATTTGAGCAGAAATTACAATATTTAAATCAGAGAGAATGACTTTTTAAGATTTGAGCCACTTATCAAACTGATGTTGTTTTGAACAGAGAACAGACTTCTTCAACCTTGGTACCATTGACATTTTGCACCAGTTAATTCTTTGTGGGGAAACCATTCGGTTAATTCAGGATGATTAGCAGTCTTCTTAGGCTCTGTTAACTCCATGCTAGTAATACAGCACACCCTCCAATTTATTAAAAAAAACAAAAACAAATATTTCTTCAGATATTTTTAAATGTCCCCTTGGAAGCAAAATCCCTTCTGGCCAACAATTACTGGCTTAGAAAATCTCTGGAGCTTTCTACAGTCTTTAATGAATCCTAAAACTATAGATTATGATTAAATTGGATTTAACAACTCTATTCCATATATTTTTCTATTTTTTTTTTAGATTCTCAATACCAGGTATAAACTAAATAGTTTTTTTTTTGAATAGTACATTATTGTTTCTATAAAAATCATTAATTCTATTTTAAATATGCCTTTTCATGTCAATTTGATTAATATATCATTCTTTCAGGGAAGAAATAAATGTACATGACCTCCAATCTTATATACAAAATTAATTTTCAGAATGTGTCTATAATTGGATCCTCTAAATTTCAAGCAAGTGTTTTAATGACTGATTAATAAACTCCTATGGTTTACAGTTATTATAAACATTAAATTCTAACGATTCTCTGACTTTAACCAATTAGGCAACCAAAACAAGACAGCCAGCAATTTAACAAGACTTCCAATAAGATTACAAATTTCCTTGTTATGCTTTCTTAAATGTTGCTAAGAGCATTTCTGTAGCCACAAACCTTTTCCTTCACAAGCATGTCCATAACAATGAATCTTTAAACAGATAAATTCAGAATAGTCAGTCATATTGACAAAAGATTATGGGATTAAGATAAATGGATATAGATTAAGAAATGGCAGTGCTCCATACGTTAAAATCTAAATAACCCCTTCAAAATTGCTTGGCAAAGAGGATCCCAGGAGTAATATATACACAGAGAACCAAATTAAGGAAGCGTATTATAAAATAAATCTCGACTGTATTCTCAGACTTTGGTATGGACCTTGATAAGCAGGACTGAATGAACCAGTGTCTAGAGTTTAGCCTTGTGCCTGCAACCAAATAAGCCCCATCTTGCTTCACGGTTGTCTGTATTCAGCTACTTAGCTAGAAAGCCAGTACAAAATATATAAACAAACCCACAAATATATAAAGTCAAGCCAAAGCTAAGTAAAAACATAAAAATTCAAGCTTGATTGTACAAGATCCTTTTAAATCCCTTAGACTGCCTTCTTAAGAAATGTGTCATTTGAATTACAACAGGTCCCTGTTAGTGTCTAGGAATAGTTTTTACTGTTTAGTTTCATGTTTTACCCATTCCAGGTTTCTTATGGCTGATATTTATACAATTTATCTTTTGTACCCTTTCAGTTCATATCTCATATTTTTGACTCTAAAATGTATCTCCAGGAGACAGTATAGATTTGATATTTTCGCTTATTTATTCTTATAATTACTTCCTTTTAATTATTTTGTTTATTCTACTTACTTTAATATTATTATTCTATTTCTATTTACATCTGCCATTTTAATTTTTTAAATATGGCTCATGTCTCTTATTCCTCTATTCTTCATTTACCAATTCCTTGGCATTAAATGAATATTTTTAATATAATATTTAATTTCTTTTTTTTCTTGTTTTACTTTTATTTTTATTTTATTTTTTTTATTGTTGGTTGTTCAAAACATTACATAGTTCTTGATATATCATATTTCACACTTTGATTCAAGCGGGTTATGAACTCCCATTTTACCCCTTAAACAGCTTGCAGAATCCCATCAGTTACACTTCCATTGATTTACATATTGATATACTCATATCTGTTGTATTCTGCTGCCTTTCCTATCCTCCACTATCCCCCCTCCCCTCCCCTCCCCTCCCCTCTTCTCTCTCTACCCCCACTACTGTAATTCATTCCTCCCCCTTGTATTATTTTTCCCTTTCCCCTCACTTCCTCTTGTATGCAACCTTGTATAACCCTGAGGATCTCCTTCCATCTCCATGCAATTTCTCTTCTCTCTCCCCTTCCCTCCAACCTCTCATCCTTGTTTAATGTTGGTCTTCTTCTCGTGCTCTTCTTCCCTAGTCTGTTCTTAGTTACTCTCCTTATATCAAAGAAGACATTTGGCATTTGTTTTTTAGGGCTTGGCTAGCTTCGCTTAGCATAATCTGCTCTAATGCCATCCATTTCCCACCAAATTCCATGATTTTGTCATTTTTTAATGCAGAGTAATACTCCATTGTGTATAAATGCCACATTTTTTTTATCCATTCGTCTATTGAAGGGCATCTAGGTTGGTTCCACAGTCTTGCTATTGTGAATTGTGCTGCTATGAACATCCATGTAGCAGTGTCCCTGTAGCATGCTCTTTTCAGGTCTTTAGGGAATAGACCAAGAAGGGGAATAGCTGGGTCAAATGGTGGTTCCATTCCCAGCTTTCCCAGGAATCTCCATACTGCTTTCCGAATTGGCTGCACCAATTTGCAGTCCCACCAACAATGTACAAGTGTACCCTTTTCCCCACATCCTCGCCAGCACTTATTGTTGTTTGACTTCATAATGGCTGCCAATCTTACTGGAGTGAGATGGTCTCTTAGGGTGGTTTTGATTTGCATTTCTCTGACTGCTAGAGATGGTGAGCATTTTTTCATGTACTTGTTGATTGATTGTATGTCCTCCTCTGAGAAGTGTCTGTTCAAGTCCTTGGCCCATTTGTTGATTGGGTTATTTGTTATCTTATTGTCTAATTTTCTGAGTTCTTTATATACTCTGGATATTAGAGGTCTATCTGAAGTGTGAGGAGTAAAGATTTGTTCCCATGATGTAGGCTCCCTATTTACCTCTCTTATTGTTTCTTTTGCTGAGAAAAAACTTTTTAGTTTGAGTAAGTCCCATTTGTTGATTCTAGATGTTAACTCTTGTGCTATGGGTGTCCTATTGAGGAATTTGGAGCCCCACCCCACAGCATGTAGGTCGTAGCCAACTTTTTCTTCTATCAGATGCCCTGTCTCTGATTTGATATCAAGCTCCTTGATCCATTTTGAGTTAACTTTTGTGCATGGCGAGAGATAGGGATTCAGTTTCATTTTGTTGCATATGGATTTCCAGTTTTCCCAGCACCATTTGTTGAAGATGCTATCCTTCCTCAATTGCATGCTTTTAGCCCCTTTATCAAATATAAGATAGTTGTAGTTTTGTGGATTGGTTACTGTGTCCTCTATTCTGTACCATTGGTCCACCCGCCTGTTTTGGTACCAGTACCATGCTGTTTTTGTTACTATTGCTCTGTAGTATAGTTTGAAATCTGGAATCGCTATACCACCTGATTCACACTTCCTGCTTAGTATTGTTTTTGCTATTCTGGGTCTTTTATTCTTCCATATGAATTTCATGATTGCTTTCTCTATTTCTACAAGAAATGCCGTTGGGATTTTGATTGACATTGCATTAAACTTATAGAGAACTTTTGGTAATATCGCCATTTTGATGATGTTAGTTCTGCCTATCCATGAGCAGGGTATATTTTTCCATCTTCTAAGGTCTTCTTCAATTTTTCTCTTTAGGGTTCTGTAGTTTTCATTGTATAAGTCTTTCACCTCTTTTGTTAGGTTGATTCCCAGGTATTTTATTCTTTTTGAGGATATTGTGAACGGAGTGGTTGTCCTCCTTTCCATTTCAGCGGATTTGTCCCTGATATACAGGAATGCCTTTGATTTATGCGTGTTGATTTTATAACCTGCCACTTTGCTGAATTCATTTATTAGCTCTAATAGCTTCTTTGTAGACCCTTTGGGGTCTGCTAGGTATTGAATCATATCATCTGCAAATAGTGATAATTTAAGTTCTTCTTTTCCTATTTTTATGCCTTTAATTTCTTTCATCTGTCTAATTTCTCTGGCCAGTGTTTTCGAGGACTATGTTGAACAGAAGTGGTGAAAGAGGGCATCCCTGTCTTGTTCCAGATCTTAGAGGGAATGCCTTCAATTTCTCTCCATTCAGAATGATGCTAGCCTGAGGCTTAGCATAATTGCTTTTACAATGTTGAGGTAAGTTCCTGTTATCCCTTGTTTTTCGAGAGTTTTGAACATAAAGGGATGCTGTACTTTGTCGAATGCTTTTTCCGCATCTATCGAGATGATCATATGGTTCTTATTTTTAAGTCTATTGATGTGGTGAATAACATTTATTGATTTCCGTATATTGAACCAGCCTTGCATCCCATGGATGAATCCTACTTGATCATGGTGTATAATTTTTTTGATATGTATTTGAATCCGATTCGCCAAAATTTTATTGAGGATCTTTGCGTCAAGGTTCATTAGAGATATTGGTCTGTAGTTTTCTTTCTTTGAAGTGTCTTTGTCTGGTTTCGGGATCAGGGTGATGTTGGCCTCGTAGAATGAATTTGGAAGTTCTCCCTCTTTTTCTATTTCCTGAAATAGCTTGAAAAGTATTGGTGTTAGTTCCTCTTTAAAGGTTTTGTAAAACTCTGCTGTATACCCATCCGGTCCTGGGCTTTTCTTAGTTGGTAATCTTCTGATGGTTTCTTCTATTTCCTCTATTGTTATTGGTCTGTTTAGGTTGTCTCCTGACTCAATCTGGGCAGATCATAAGACTTAAGGAATTTATCTATGCCTTCACTATCTTCTATTTTATTGGAGTATAAGGATTCAAAATAATTTCTGATTATCTTCTGTATTTCTGAAGTGCCTGTTGTGATATTGCCTTTTTCATCTCGTATGCTAGTAATTTGAGTTCTTTCTCTTCTTCTCTTCACTAGCATGGCTAAGGGTCTGTCAATTTTATTTATTTTTTCAAAGAACCAACTTTTAGTTTTGTCAACTTTTTCAATTGTTTCTTTTGTTTCGATTTCATTAATTTCAGCTCTGATTTTAATTATTTCTTGCCTTCTACTTCTTTTGCTGTTGTTTTGCTCTTCTTTTTCTAGGAATTTGAGATGAAGTATGAGATCATTTATTTTTGGTTTTTTCTTTTTTTGAGGAATGAACTCCAAGCAATAAATTTTCCTCTTAGAACTGCTTTTAATGTGTCACATAGATTCCGATATATTGTGTCTGTGTTTTCATTTAACTCTAGGAAGTTTTTAATTTCCTCCTTGATGTCTTCTAAAACCCATTGATCATTCAGCAACCTATTGTTCATTCTCCAAGTGATGCTTGATTTTTCCTTCCTTCTTTTATCATTGATTTTCAGTTTCATTCCATTATGATCAGATAAGATGCATGGTATTATCTCTACCCCCTTATATTGTTTAAGAGTTGCCCTGTGACATAATATATGGTCTATTTTTGAGAAGGTTCCATGTGCTGCTGAGAAAAAAGTGTAGCTGCTTGATGTTGGGTGGTATATTCTATATATGTCAATTAAGTCTAGGTTGTTAATTGAGTTATTGATTTCTATAGTTTCCTTATTCAACTTTTGTTTGAAAGATCTGTCCAGTGGTGAGAGAGGTGTGTTGAAGTCTCCCATGATTATTGTATGGTGGTCTATTAGACTCTTGAACTTGAGAAGAGTTTGCTTGATGAACATAGCAGCACCGTTGTTTGGGGCATATATATTTATGATTGTTATGTCTTGTTGGTGTATGGTTCCCTTGAGCAGTATGTAGTGTCCCTCTTTATCCCTTTTGATTAACTTTGGCTTGAAATCTATTTTATTTGATATGAGTATGGACACTCCTGCTTGTTTCCGCAGTCCATATGAGTGATATGATTTTTCCCAACCTTTCACCTTCAGTCTATGTATATCTTTTCCTATCAAATGCGTCTCCTGAAGGCAGCATATTGTTGGGTCTTGTTTTGTGATCCATTCTACTAGCCTGTGTCTCTTAATTGGTGAGTTTAAGCCATTAACATTTAGGGTTATTATTGAGATATGGTTTGTTCTTCCAGCCATATTTGTTTATTAATGCTAATAAACCTGATTTGTTTTCCTCTTTGATTATTTTCCCCCCTTTACTATCCTACCTCCCACTGTTGGTTTTCATTGTTGTTTACCATTTCCTCTTCCTGTAGTGTTTTGCCAAGGATTTTTTGAAGAGATGGTTTTCTAGCTGCAAATTCTTTAAACTTTTGTTTATCGTAGAATGTTTTAATTTCATCTTCCATCCTGAAGCTTAATTTCGCCAGATACATGATTCTTGGTTGGAACCCATTTTCTTTTAGCGTTTGAAATATGTTATTCCAGGATCTTCTAGCTTTTAGAGTCTGTGTTGAGAGATCAGCTGTTATCCTGATTGGTTTACCCCTAAATGTAATCTGCTTCCTTTCTCTTGTAGCTTTTAAAATTCTCTCCTTATTCTGTATGTTGGACATCTTCATTATAGTGTGTCTAGGTGTGGATCTCTTATGATTTTGCACATTCGGCGTCCTGTAGGCTTCTAGGATTTGGGATTCTGTCTCATTCTTCAAGTCTGGGAAGTTTTCTCATATTATTTCACTGAATAGATTGTTTATTCCTTTGGTTTGGAGTTCTGTGCCTTCCTGTATCCCAATGACTCTTAAGTTTGGTCTTTTGATATTATCCCATAGTTCTTGGATGTTCTGCTCATGGTTTCTTAGCAGACTTGCTGAGCTGTCTATGTTCTTTTCAAGTTGAAATACTCTGTCTTCATTGTCTGATGTTCTATCTTCTAAGTGATCCACTCTGCTGGTAGTATTCTCAATTGAGTTTTTAAGTTGGTTTATTGTTTCCTGCATTTCTAGAATTTCTATTTGTTTGTTTTTTATTACCTCTATCTCCCTGTGAAATTGATCTTTTACTTCCTGGATTTGTTTATGTAGTTCCTTGTCAATGTGATCTTTCATTGTCTGATTTTGCTGTCTCATGTCTTCCTTGAGACTCCAGATCATCTGAAGCATGTATATCCTGACCTCTCTATCTGACATTCCATCTGTTGCAGCTATTACCTCTTCTAAAGTTGAGTTGACCTGCATTGCCTGTGGTCCTTTCTTACCTTGTCTTTTCATACTGCTGGTGTTTCTTTCTGCTTGGTGAAACTGTTGTGTTTTTGAAATTTTCCCTCTATTTATTTATATTGCTCTTGTATAGTTGAAAAATCACCCTTGCAGGGCAGGTAGTGGCTGTGATCCTCCTCCAATTGGTGTGATCCGTCTACCACGCTGGGGGGCCCTAGCTGCTCTGCTGGTCAGTCGCAGGTCCGCCTACCTTGCAGATGTGGGGGGAGGGGGCGGCTCCGCCCCTCAGCAGGCCGCTGGGCCTGATCTGCCGGTGGTCAGAGTCCCGCGTACCTTGCAGAGACTGGGGGAGGGGACGGGCCTGCCCCTCAGCAGGCCGCTGGCCCTGTCCTACTGGTGGGTCACAGGTCCGCATTCCCTGCAGGCGTGTGTAGCTGCTCTATCACTCGGCAGGTTGCTGGGCCTGACCTGACCGTGGGTCGCAGGCTCACCTAGCTCTATTTACATCTGCCATTTTAATTTTTTAAATATGGCTCATGTCTCTTATTCCTCTATTCTTCATTTACCAATTCCTTGGCATTAAATGAATATTTTAAATATAATATTTAATTTCTTCAATGATATTTTACTAAATTTTTTGAGATTTTTTAATAGTGGCTATTGTTGTGTTTAAAATACACATTTTAATTTATCAGAATCTACTTCAGATTAAAATTACCTCAATTTCTGGAGGTTATAGAAAAGTTACACTATTCCTTTTGCTACCTCCTTCCCTCATTATTGTTTACATGTCATATCAATAATTATTACAAATTCAACAATACAATGTGCTTCAATTTAGATACAATGTAAGTCTGTCCTCACCCAAGATTTCATGTATTGGTTGAATTTTGAGAGGCAGGGCTCTGTGGAAGGTGCTCAGTGTCACTAGGTTTGCTGCTCTTGGAAGGAATTAAGTGGTTTTCTTGCCATTGCAATTAGATCTTGCAAGAGATTTGTTATAGAAGAGTAAGGGCCTGACACTCATCAAGCTCTGGCTGGATGTCTGACTACTGATCTCTCTGCTCTTTATGCACATTCCCACAATTGTAATGACATCAACAGTGAGGTCCTAAACAGAGCTGGTGCCATGCTGTTTGACCTTCTAGTCTCTAAAACTGTAAGCTACATAAAATTATTATTATTTTTTATGCATTACCTAGTCTCAAGTATTTGGTTGTAACAATGGAAAATGAATACATGTGCATTGCTATAATAATTGTATAATTCAAATATTTGGAGCTGAAAGAAAAAAGAAGTACATATTTATAAGGCTTTTTACAATAATCATTGTTTTCCCATTTTTTTATTGGTACATTGCAGTTGTAGATAATGATGGCGTTTGTTGTTACATATTTATACATGCATACAATATAACAATATAATTTGGTCACTATTACTAATCTTTTTAATAGCCTTTTTTGGTTTACTTTATTTGTAGGTTGTTTATTTATTATAGGTTGAAGTCACTATACTTTTGTTATTTTCCAGTATGACTGTCTTCTAACTTGTATTCTTCATGTAGTTATCAAAAATATACAAATTTGTATTTTTATCTGATAAAGTTCAAACATGTATGCATTGCCTTATATAATTTCTTTTAAAAGTCAGTTAAGTGAATGATTATAAATTGATAGTATATTTAATAATTGCTTATTTAGCTGCATTGGTTTTATCTCTTAATGTTCATTTAATCACTGTTTGAGGACATATGCTTTCAGTCTAGATAAAGTCCTTTCATATGTGTTTAAAGAAGATTTGATAGCAAGAACTTTTGTTTGCTTTTGTTTTACTTTCAGTTTTACTCTTATGTAAATGTTATTGCCTTCATTTATGAAAATGCCTTAAAATAATTTTAAATTACTGAATAAATAGACATTCAATAAATACACAACTTAAGATGAAAAACAAACTCATCCATACATTGAACTATGCAGAATTTTCAAGTCACTTTTCTTGGTAACAGGAGTTAGAGAAAAAAAATACAAATGAGAGCGATATAGATTGAAAGAAAGAATAATGCTCTTGTAGACCTTGTATAGATGGAGTTGCAAGAATGATAGAAATAACAGGTAAGATAATTAACTTTGGAGGGCAAATAAATGAAAAATAATATAAGGTTCCCTATTTTAGGGAAATTTAAGTTCCCCCAAAAGGCATAAACAGAGCATCCTAGCTTATCTCGAAATGCAAAAAATGTATACATAGTGGCATTACTAAACTAGGGACAATTCTGATCCACTGAAATGTAAATGAAGTCTGATGAGGAAAAGTTGTAAGAATGACATACCTTTCAAGTACTTTCAATAACAAATGTCATTATTTTGCACTGTAATAATTTTCTCACTTCATTATGTGGTATTAGAAAACCTGGATACCCAAATGCAAAATAATGGAGTTGGAACCTGACTTCATGTCTCATATAAAATTTAACTCAAAATTGATCAAAGACCTAAATGTAAGTGCTAATGCTCTAAAATTCTGATAAGAAAATCTTGGGGGGAGACTTGATGACAATGGATTTTTTTTTTCAGTCCAATCATTTGTATTGCAATGATTTCTTGAATCTGAAACCAAAAGCAGAGGCAACATATGAAAAATGTTTAAATTTGACTGCATTAAAATTTAAAACTTCCAGATATTGAAGAGCACAATCAACAAAAACAAAAACAAAAAATTGCAACCTGTGGCCTTAGAGAACACACTTCCACATCATATATCTGATAAAGGATTATTATCCAGAGGGTAAAAAAAAAACTCCTATGACTGAACAATCAAACATTAAAATAAAGTGTTTCAAAAATGACAATGGACAAAAGACTTCGATAGACGCTTTTCCAAAGAAAATGTATAAATGACCAGACATTTGAGAACATGCTCAGTATGACTAATCATTACTATACAAGCAATACAAGCAAATACAAGTCAAAACCACAACAAATAGGAAGCTAGTTAAATACTACTTCATACCCATTAGGATAGATATATAAGTAGCTGGTTAGATACTACTTAACTCCCATTAGTGTTCATTTTACAAACATTAGGATGATTATTTTTAAAATAATAACAGAAAATACCAATGTTGGTGAAGGTGAGGATAAATTGCAGTTTTGGTGTTGTTGGGAACTTGATGCAGTCACTGTGGAAAACAATTGTGGTGTTTTCTCCAAAATTAAGCATAGAATTACCACATTATCCATTATTCTACTTCTGGGGGGTATATACCCCACAAACAGAAGCAGGGACTAAAGAGATATTTGTACACTCATCTTCATGAAAAATTTATGCACAATAGCCACATGGTGGAAGCATCTCAAGTGTCCACTGAAAGTTGAATACACAAAATTTAGTAATACATATGTGCAATGGAATATTATTCCTCTTTAATAAGGAAAGAAATTTAAACATATGCTGAAACATGTCTGAAACTTGTGGACATCATACTATGTGAAATTAACCAATAACAAAATGATAGATCCTATCTCTAATGATTCCTCTAATAGATCAGTCCCTAATCATTGTTAGGGAGGAGGGATAAAGTAGGAAGACTTGTTTAATGGATGTTGACTTTCAAAATAAAGAGCTTCTTGTGATTGATTGTACAATGTTATTGAATTTAACATTATTGGACTGTACACTTAGGATGGCTGAGATGTTGAATTTTATGTTCTGCGAATTTATCAAATATTTTATTAAAAAATCACAATTTAAGAAAAGTTATGTGAATATTTTTGCACTTGCACTTTTCCCTCTTAGTTGCATATTTTTTGGTCAACATTGAAACAATTTTGAACAATTCTGAATTAGGACAGCAGTTCCACTCCACTGGCTTCTATACACCTATGATACTGCTCATTGTTCTGGCCCCTTTCCAATTCATGCCTGGAGAGCAGCTGTGCTGACTTGGGTTTAGGGTAAATTGTCTGTTCACTCTTCCTCTTTGCAACAGGAGCTTCTGCAATGGGGAGAGGCAGGGACTGCATATTCTTTGGTCCTGCTTGGCTGATTGTGACCAAGACAAAGCCAGGCCTTTTATTTATTTGTTTGTTTGTTTATTTACTTTATTAGTTTTAATCAATTACACATGACAGTAGAAAGCTCTTCTTTCACATAGAAGCAAGAGGGCAGTTTGGTTCTGAGAACATCAAAGCTGATACATTTCTGATGGATGGACAGCTAAAGAGCTTAACATAGGCTCCTTTGAGAATTTGTGGTTTTAGTTGATGCTCTTCAAAAGACTTCACCAAATATACAAATTTATATCCTTTTCAGAGCTTCTTGATTTGCATTATTGATAAGGTTGCTTCTGATCAATCTTTTGAGAAAGAACTGGGCAACTCTATTGGCTATTTACCTGTATTTTCTGCATTATGATTTGCTTTAACAAAAATACCATTGAAATCAGCCTTGATTTTCTTTCTTTAACTGCCTGTTGTTCAACTACTCTGTAGGAGCTTCCTGGCTCTCCACTGCAACTGCTCACAAGTAGATGGCCTTGGTCCAAATTTCAGGGTTGTAGGTGGGACCTTCCCCTGGGTGAACTTAACAGCCAGTAATGCAAAAGCAAGAACTCTGGGGTCTGAGGAAAAGCTCTAATGAAGTAATTTTTAATGTTAAAATTCTAATCATGATTATTGTTTCCACTTAAAATATACTAGACTTTTTCCAGACTGTAAAAAACTTCCTCTCAACTTTGCAAAGGAAAGAGCTGCTAACAAGCAGTCCCTGTAGGGGACATGTTTTCTAGTTAGGGTCTTCCTTCTTTTCATCTACCTCCCAGAGCTACCTTAGCATCTCTAAATGAGTAATTAGCACTCTGCCTGCTGATTTAGAATAATGGAAACCTCAATGAAAAAAGGTCAAAATTTGAGAACAGATCATATTAGATTCTAACCTTTCCTTTGAAAAGCTTCATTCTTTAATTTGCACTAGCCTATGGCAAAGTTAACTGCCCTCATTTGCTGTATGAACACCTCAGTAGAAAACGAAAAAACGAAGACCAAAAAAAAAAAAAAAAGGAAATACAATTATTTTTCTTTGGATAGATGGTTTTTGTAGCAAAACTAAATGTACTCTTGAACAGTCATGCCTGTAAGTTAACAACTCGTGTAAACAAAAAAAGTCTGTCATACTTGACTAAATTATCATGCAAAATATTTATGATTTCCATTTTAAAATATTTTATATATATTTAACAAAAACACATGTTGATTTTTATATTACATGTAAATCTGAACAAATGAAACATTATTATACAAAGAAGAAACATGCTTTTTAGAACAAGTTTTTACTTTAAATTTATTAATGAGTTACTTAATTTCATTGACTAGATAGGACAGTATTGAGAAATACTTTCACTTATTTCAAAAAGGCCAAGAAAATCATGTAGAGAAATTTATTCCAGGGAAAAAATTAAATTAATTATTTGATTATTACCCAGAATTCCATTGAGCATCTTGCCTTGAAATAGCGTAGAATGTATTTATATCCCTATTCCTTTTTTCTAACATTAAACTCATCATTACAGTTTACTAATGTATTTATTATGATATAATATAGACTTATAGTTTATATAAAACATATATAAAAACACGCTGGGGTTTTAGGTTGCTATGGCATGTACTGATGTAGTCTTTCTTATTTAGAGTCTTCTAAAGTCTTTATATAAATACTAATTTTGCTTCAGTAAATATCTGAAAGCATTTATTCCTCATAGCAATCATGGAGTCACATAATATCATTATTTCCATCTTGCAGATGTGAAAATTAATGCAACACAAATTGGTGAATTAACAGACACAAGGTCAAAGAATGGTGGAAACCAGTTATTTTAGATCCAGCAGCCACACTCACAGTCACTATGCTGTGCTGTCTAAGAACAGAACCAGCAAAGTAAAGTATGTAGACAACAGTTTCCTAGAGACAATGAAAAGCAAACTTGAGGTCCTAAAGGTGAATAATAATAATGTGAAAAAGGACTACAGATTTAAAGCAAGTGCAGACACATAGTACCCTAGCTGACTACATCAAGAAGATTAGATTTTAATCTGAAATTTAAAAAAATCAGGATCAGATTCCATGCATGTCCTGATTTTGTTGGGATGAACCCAACTAATATGTGTAACTATAATGCTCTAAAAAGAAATCATACCAAAAAATATTAGATTTAGCTTTCCATTAATAGAGTTTCTATGCTGCAGTCTTGGCTGGGCACAGAATCACAAGCCACCTCACACCTTGTAGATTCAAACAGCAATTCTTTATTCCCGAACTCACACCTGCCTCTACACAAGTTCTGGGGAAATCCAAGTTCTGCCCGCACAATTCATGTCCCAAATACTTTCTGAATTCCACGAGAACTCAACGGGAACTCAGGCAGCAGGAACGCCCTATTCCCAGCAGCAATAACCTTAAACCTGGAACTTCCCTAAACCCAGATTGTCTTAAACTGGGATACTTCCTAAAACCTGCAGGATACACCTTAAACCTGGATCCACCCTGGTCCTTGAGCAGGGTCACCTTTCTCAAAGACACATGCAATGTCACAGCAAATTTCCGAGGCAAGTCCATTTAACATGGGGTACACTGGCAAGGAAATTTCGATGCGTCATTCCTACTTGGCAATGGCCCTCAGCATTTCTAGATGAGAGACAGTTTTTGCTAACTTTTAGTAGAAAAGAAACATCTCACTAAAAACAAAATTTCACTGCTGTACTGTGGGAATGAAGCTTTAGGGGAAGGACAAGACCAAGTTGTAATTGGTCCCATGCCTATCATCCCAGCGACTCAAGATTGAAGCAGAAGAATTGTAAACCCAACCTGGTTAAGAACCTATGTCAAAATAATAATAATAATAATAATAATAATAATAATAATAATAATAATAGCTGGAGATTTGCCTCAGTAGTAGAGCATTCCAGGGTTCGAGCTGCAATACTGAAAAAAAACATACTGGAAAATTGATGAAATAAATGGATGTACAACATTCATGATGTGGAATTGGGGTCTTGGTAAGTTGGTGGTAAGGAATGAGAAAGAGAATGAATAGCAAAAGGTAATTTTTTTTTTGTCTTAGGAAAGTAGGTATGTTGAGGGAGGGATATATTGGGATAGTTAAGGAAATAAATAGTTTTAAATAGTTTTTAATTTTTTGTTGGATTTGATTTATCCAGGTTATAATTAACTGAAGAAAGTAAGCATGCTGTTGATATGAGTGTTCTTTCTACACACACATACACACACACACACACACACACACACTACACTTATATAAAAGAGTAAAATCTTGCTTTAGTGAAGCAATTTAAAATAGATATTAAGAGCTCATACACAAACCTGAATTTGAATCCTAGGTAAATTACTTTTAAAAAGTTACTCAAGTTTCTGTCTGTATGATGCTGTCATGCTACTAAGTACTTTACCATGTTAAAGTGAGAAAGGACACAGATGCTCCATATCAAGTGCTTTGTACAGAATGACATGAAATACACTTTGAACATTCATGGTATTATTATTTTTATTATTACTCATATAAGAAAAAGTTATGGTTAAAGAAGTTATCAAAGTAACACACAAAGTAAGCTGGGAAAATAAATACTTGAATACACATCTGTCTCAAGTCATCAGGGCGTGGATTCTAATTATCTTTCTCTTCTGGATTACTGTTTTTTCCACATCAAATAACATGCAAGCTCTTGGAGTTATTGTGATTTCTCTGAAACTCCCAAGAATAAGTTGCTAGGAATGAAATCTTAGGAAAGTAAAAATTTGGGAGAAGAGAAAAAAAAACATAATACCAATTAATTAACATTGGATATGCATAAGTAAATCCAGAATCTTCAAAGTTTTAAGATAGCATTTTATGAAGAATGGTGAAGGTCAAAGGTAACTGAGATGACAATAAGATAATGCTTGAAAAGCCTGCACTGGGCTTAAGCAAGTGCCTTGCTAATTTGGGTAGAAATACTAAAAGATATCAAAAACTTGGGACAAAATGCTTTCTGAATGATAATACAGTACTTAAAAGCAAGGCTGCCTATTACTTGAGAGATCAGGATTTTTGTCAAGTAGCCAATCTTTAATTGCAATGGAGAAAGAGCACTTGAAAAATGATTGTTCACATGTCTAAGAGCAAGTTCAACAACAATTTTATTCACAAAGCATGAAAATGCTAATGTTTCATCCTTATTATAAAGCTTCTAATGAAACATTGAAAATGAAATAACAAGACTCCATTCCAATGATAATGACTGAACCTAGAATGAGACATAGTGATATCACATTTCCAATTCAAGTTTCTACAAATTAATATTACATTTTTTCAGTCCTCTATAGAGTTGAGAGGCTCAATTTAATAGAGTTTGTTATAATGTGTTGTACATATTCAGAACTTCAGGTAATCATTTTTACTACATTTAAGCTCTATTATCAAAATACAGTACATTTTAAAAATCCTTTTATTAAATTAATTTTCTAGTTTATAAATTGTCATTCTTGGACACTAAAACTATAATTTATATGCTGAATTTTTAAAGCTTTGTTAGTCTTTTTATATTTTTTGTTGTTGCTTCATCAAACTTTATTTGCTCTTGGCCTAAGGCTATGATCTCCAGTAGAATACATTGATTCTTCCTCACTAGAAATTTAATTCTAACTGCAATATTATCTCTGTTTTATGATCCCGTGGCTGACTGTATTTCTGATATTTCTGTGGACTAGGTTTTGGGATGGGTGTTAAAGACATCATTCAGTATAAAGATTTTCAAAAGCTACATGGCTGACTTCTCCTCTGAACAACTGTGATTAGGCCAATAAAGACTAGTGTGACATAAATGTCAAAAGTAAACCAGATAGGCATTTTAAAAATAAACTTTACGTTTTTTGGAAAAATCTTAGGTTTATAGAAAAATCGAGAAGATAGTCTGGTAAGTTCCTTTATATCCCATACCTGGTTAGCTCTATTAAAATTGTACATTAGTGTGGCACTTTTGCTAAGTATAACATCAATATTGGTATGTTATTATTAATAGTAATCCACATGTTACTCATGCGCTTTTCCTCTTTCAGAATGCCTTCTAGGATACAGGGCCATATTGAGTCATCCTGAATCCTTAACCTTCTTTTCACTGGGAAAAGAAAGTTTGATTTGATTTTGATAAATCACAACCTTGAGGATTTGTGCTAAGGTATTTTGTACAATGTATTCAAATGTCATTTTCCTGATGTTTTTCTCAGTGATATACCGGGTCATGGAGTTTTAGAGAGAAGAGGATAGAGACACAGTGCCATTTACATCACATCAGATGAAGGGTACATACTAAGAGCAGGACATTGTGGTTGATGTTGACTCTCAGATTTCCCCACTGTGAATTTAACCTTTGGTTTTTCTGCTCTGTCCTCTCTGGAAGGCAATCACTATGACAAAGCTGATGCTGGATCAGGAAGTGAAGTTTGACCTCCTTGAGTCCTAGCATTCTTGCAAAGCAGAGACTTCTCTCATTTTTCTCCACTTACTTTGTTATTCAGTCATTCATTAATATCATCATTAACTCATATATTTAATATTTAGGGTTTGAATCTGATATTAACATAATTTTTCTGTGGTTCAAATTGCCTTGGTTTGGACATTGTAAACACTTTCACTTGATTCCTTTTTCCATTGCCATACATTACTATGATTTTTTTTCCTCTTGACTATTCATTTATTGTCTAGCTCATATTGTATATTGCCTACTCCCATCCTGTAATCAGACATTTATGCAAGAAGCATAAGTTTGTTTTTATTGGATAAGGTGAATTGAAACCAAGAGATGGGTGCCAGGCTTTTCAATGCTACTGGTTGTTTCTAGGTCCTCCCAGTTAACAGAGGAAGGTAAAATTTTGTGTGATATCCTGTGTATATGAATATATTTGTAAAATTATCAAAATTTTATCATCTATAATAAACTAAAAATGAATTTGTGCTGTACATTTCAAATTTGTACTATCTGTATCTATGAAAAGCTAAACAAGAGTTCATATCATTGTAGAAGTCAGATGTCTGAAATTAAGGTGTCCTCAGAGATATGCTCACTCTAAATGTTCTAGAAGAAATTGTTCCACCCTTTTCCCTCAGCTTCTGGTGTTCTTGGGCCATCCTTGGCACCCTGATGTCTGACTGAGTTCAAATGATGTTCTTTCTTGTGTCTCAACACAGTATTCCTTCTGTCTTGTTTGTCTGTGTCCCTTCTCCTTTTAGAAGGACAGCAGATATACTGTATTAAAAACCCCACTCCATGCCAGTGTGACTTCATTTTAACTTTCCTGTGTTTGTTTGTTTTGTATTGGTTTTGGTTTCCCTACTTAAAGGAATCTTGATTGTTTCCAGTTTGGGCTGAAAATTAGTAATGCTGCTATGAACATTGATGTGAAGATTCATGTATAAACACCAAGTTTTCAAATTAGTTGATAAGACTGATATTTTGTAACCAAGATTTTTTTTAATAATGAAAACTTCAATATAAATTAAAAAAACTTAGAAAACCACCCTTTGGATTGCTAAAATTCATATATTGGTTATCATCACCCTCAGTATTCCAGAGGTAAAGGTATGTCTTCTCCAAAAGCATCAAAATACTCTAGAGTGAAGATTCAAAAAAAAAAATGCAAGGATAAACCTGGGAAAAATATTCTGCTTATTCTTTTAAACAACATTATGGCTTAGTCCAATTTTTATGGTTTTGACCAAATATCTGACAAAAAGTTTGTGCGAGCCTCATGTTTTCAGTGGTCTCAGTCAATAGACAATCTTCTCCATTACTCTGGGCTCAAGGTGATGCAGTACTTCTCAGAGAAGGACCCAGCAGAGAAAAGCTGCTCAGCTGATTGTGGGACCAGAAAACAGAGAAAAAGAGAGAGAATAAGGGACCAGAGGAAGAACAATCTTCCAGGACACATCCCCAATGACTTACCTCCTGCAGTCTTGCCCTACCTGCCTACACTTACCACCCAGTCAGTCAGTTGCCTGAACTAGGAAGGACTAATTAGGTTATAGCTTTTAATATCTAATTTTATCACCATTGAAAACTCTTGCATTTTAAGAGGAGTTTTTTTTGGGAACATCTCATATCCAAACTATAGCATAGTATATGACTAAAGATCTAAGTATAAGACCTGAAACTGTAGAACTTTCAGGGAGAACATTTTATCATAATGGTGCAGGCAAAAAAATTTGAACAGGATACTTCTATCTCCAGAAATAAGAACAAAAACCAAAGTAAAAACTTCTGTACAACAAAGGAAACAACTGTCAGAGTAAAGAGAATCCTAAAAAATGGAAGAAAATCTTTACTAACTTCTCTTCAACAGGGGAATAACATACAAAATATATAAAGAACACAAAAAATGGCATCAAAATATAATCCAATCAATAAATGAGAAAATGAACAGATACTTCTAAAACAAAGAAGTACAATCGATAGTGATTATATGTTTAAAATGTGCAACATATTTAGCCAATAGGGAATGTAAATCAAATATATGTTGAAATTCTATCTTACTTCAGTTAGAATGCAAATAACACTAAAATGCTGGTGAGGATGAAGAAAAAAAGAAGCTTTTAAACACTGATGGTGGAAGTATAAATTCATACTATGGAAATCAGTATGGAGGTTCTTCAAAAAGCTGAAAATAGAGCTACCATATGATCCAATTATACCAATTGTTGGTAATTATCCAAAAGTATTAAAATCAGCATACTTTAAGAGATATATGAATATCCATCTTTTTCATTGCACAATTCACAATAATCAAATTGTTGGAATGAGTCTAGATGTTGATCAATGTATGAATAAGTAAAGAAAGTATGGTCTATGTATAGAAATGGAGTTTTATTCAGCCATTTAAAAGAAAGAAATTATGTCATTTTCAGGAAATGGATGGAACTGAGACTATAATTTTGAGTGAAATAGTCAGACTCAGAAAATTATCATATGTTTTTACTCATATAAAGAGGATATAGAAGGAAAAGAAAGAACTAAGAAAGAGTTATGTGTGATGCCACAAAAGTAGAAGAGAGAACTTTAGGGTAGAGGAAGGGTATCAGAAGGAGGGAGATAGAAAAATTGGGGAATGAATTAATCAAATTGTATTTGTAATTTATTGTAGCATGCATATCAACATGCCACAAGAAGACCCCAAATTCTGTATAATTAATATGCATCAATGAAAAATTTTAAAAGTATATTAAACTACTGTATTTTACATTTTCCTCTCTCTCCAATGTTAAATAAACAAAATAACCAAACAAATATTTTTTTAAAAGACCCAGAAACTATGAATGGTAAGTTTTACATTAGGTCACAATTTGAAAACAACTTTCTAAAGAGTGCACAATCTTAATGGAAGAAGGTAGAGATCCACAAGAAGGACCTTTTACTTACTATATTGTAAATTTAATAAGTACACCATTATATTGTAAATATAATATTGTAAATATAATAAGTACACCATTTTCCTGGAAAATGTATTTAGCAATGTTTCAATTTTCTGAATAAAGCTTTCAAAATGATTGACCTCAAAGCACATTTACTAACATTTTATTCAAGCAGGCTGTCCATGAGGAAAAGAGATTGACACATTGACACAGAGAAAAAAATAAAGAAAGAGTGAATGCACTATTTAAAAATTATATATATATATATATATATATATATATATATATATATATATATATATATATACATATAAACATATTCCTCTTGTCCAAAGTACACACTATAACATCATAGTTGGTGGTTTCTAACTATTCTGTCTCTACTCCCCTTCCTTCTTCCTTTCTAGGACTAGTCAAAAGAAATGCATAGACTCTTCTCAAAAGAAGACAGGTAAATGGCCAATAGGTATATGATAAACTTCTCAACATCACTAATCATCAGGGAAATCAAAATCAAAATCAAAATAAAATCTCTCTTCACTCCCATAAGAATGGTAATAAAGAAGACTAACGATAACAAGTGCTATAAGGATGAGCACATGTTGGGTAAACTGGTAGTGTCATTATGAAACATAGTATATCAATTCTTCAAAAAAATAAAAGTAGAAATACTATATAACCCATCAATTTCACTATTAATATATACCCAATGAAATGAAACCAATTTGTTAAAGAGATATCTCCCCTCCCACATTTATTGTAGCACTATTCCAAACAATCAACTTATGGAGTCAACCAAAATGCCCGTCAGTGCATGAATAGATAAGGAAAATGTGGTACAGACACCTGATGGAATGCAAGTCAGCCATAAAGCAATGAAATCTTGTCATTTGCAAAAACAGATGAATCTAGAGGACATCATGTCAAATAAATCTGGCACAGAAAGACAAGTACTACACAGTCAAACTTATGTGGAATCTAAAAGAGCTGATATAGAAATATAGAGTAGAATACTTACATAAAAAAATTTACTTATTTTGTAGACAGAATACTGATATTCCAAATGTGTTAGTCTTGTAATATCATGAGACTGTGAATATTATCTTACATAGCAAAAGGGATTTTACTTATATAAATTAGATACCTTGAGATAGGAAAAATACCAGGAAATATCTGCATGAGCCCATTTTAATCACATAGATCCTTAAAAACAGAGAACCTTTTCTGGTTATATTTTCAGAGAGCTTCAGTTGTAAAAGAAGTGTTGGAGACAGGGTACTTTGCTGGATTTGAAAATGGACAAAGACAGCCATGAGCAGAGGTACATAAATTGCCTTTAGAAGCTAGAAAATCAAGGGAATGAATTCTCTCCGAGAATCTCCAAAAAAAATAATTGTAGCCCTGTAACACCTCTATTCTTACCCAGTGGGACCTGAGACTGACTTCTAATCTATAAAAGCACTAAAAATATATTTTTGTTTTTATGGGCCCCAAACTTTGTGTGGTTCAGAAACCAGTACATCTTGTATAGATTAGATATATTCTGATGAAATGCAGAAAGGAGTAAAGGGGAAAAGACACCTGATTGCTGCTAAGAAAGTTAGTTGCTAACTTTCAAGGTTTTTATTGTAACACAAAATGACTGTAGAAGAAAAAGAGGCAGCTACCTCATATTTCTTTTTATATTTTTTATTGGATTTTTATATACCATGAAATTTATAATTAAATGAGATAGAAAAATAATAAAAGAAAATTGGTGCATGGAAATTGTCAAAATTTATTTTAGTAGCAAGACTTATTACATTTATATTCAATTGCATGAAAAGATATAATAAAGTAGGAATTGAAACTTCTAAAGTTGGTAAAGTGTATAAGCTAAAAACAAATAAATACATTTTAATAGGATATATCTTTCTTAGATATATCCAAGAGATTCATTAGTTTTTCTTTTCAGATTTTTTTTATTAAGACATTGATTCATTTCACCTGCCTTAGCTCACTTGAACAACAGATTAATAGTTGAATTGGGTGTGTGAAGGCTTTCCCTTCTTCTAAAACAATTTCCTCATTGAGGAAGTTTCTCTCTTTCCCTACTTTTTTAATAAGCTTTTTTCTTGCTGCCCTCTCTCTTTAAATATGAGAAATAGCATGAAAGTGGAAACGTCCCCTGGAAGCCCAGTGCATGGGAAGCCCTGTCCAGCAACATCCATCTCAGACATACTGTTTTCTCCATACTTAGGATGCAGACTTAGGGCATGACATTGACTCCCTTTTCTTTTTTTTTTTTTAATATTCACCATATTCTTTGTTTATTCATCTGTAGATAGGCATCTACACTAGTTACATAACTTAGCTATTGTGAGTTGTGCCATGATAAACATGGATATACTGGCATCTGAAGATATACTGACTTTAATCTTATTAAAGGATATCCCCAGGAGTGCTACTACTTGATCATATGGTAGTTATTTTTAGCTTTCTGAGGAACCTTTATACTGATTTCTATAGTAGCTGTACTAATTTACATTTCCACCAACAGGGTATAAGAGTTCCTTTTCCATACTTCCTCATCAGCATTTATTTTTGTTTTGTTTTGTTTTTTTGTTTTTGGTACCTGGGATTGAAGTCAGGGGTACTTCACCACTGAGCTATATCCCCAGCCCTATTTTGTATTTTATTTAGAGACCGGATCTCACTGAGTTGTTTAGCACCTCGCTTTGGCTGAGGCTGGCTTTGAATTCACTATCCTCCTGCCTCAGCCTCCAGAGTCACTAAGATTACAGGCACGTGCCACCATACCCAGCCATTTACTGTTTTTTAATGTTTCTGACGATTGCTATTCTGACTGGGGTAAGGTAGGATATCAATGTAATTTTGATTTACATGTCCCTTATGACTAGAGTTCTTAAACATTTATTTTTATACTTGTACTTCTTCTTTTGAGAATTATTTGTTTAGTTTCTTTGCCACTTCCTGATTGGGTTGGTTTGCTTTTTCAATTTTTTATCTCTTGGTGTTATTTGAGTTCTTTATATCTTTATATGCTCTGGATGTTAATCCTCTGTCAGAAGAGTAGTAGCTGGCAAAGGTTTTCCTCCTATTCTGTAAGCTGTCTCTTCACCATGTAAGGCCACACACTTCCCTTCACCTACTGTATTACCTGCATCCTACAAAATTAACATGAAGCATGCCGTGTCAAATGTTCATCTACAGGATATTATTAGAATAAAAAGAAAATCACAACAAGACTTTTAATTCTCAGCATTATTTCTTTTTTATCTGGACCAACAAAAAAGACATTGTTCAAATCTTTTTCATAGTGTATTTCAAAAAGTTGATGACACTCAAGCAATATAGTGTTGACCTGTTTCATGGGATGAAAAGCATGTGTAATATATTCCCTGAAAATAACCAAATTAACAAAACCATAACTAGAAAAATAACATATTTACAAGGTTTGAAAGACACGTATAGTTATCCAAAATGTTATATAGTAAAATCATATCAGAACTATTAAATATTTAACTGAGCTGTATTGAAAAACCAGTTGAACAGTGCTGATGATTTCGAAAATTCCTTTTATTGTATATGTATTTAAAATATGTTTAATAGTAGATTAGATTGTACATAGGAAAAAAAAAGAAAAATAACTCACTTTTCATGAACACCAAAGTTCAGGAGGTTTGCATTATACACATTGTTTATATGTATGGTAGCACATAAAGGCAACCATAGAAAGGAATAAATCAGAGTGCTTATTATATTGTGCAATTTCCAATTAAAGAAACCACAAAACTAGAATTGCAATTCAAAGAGCACTTGCCATTTTGCTTAAGCAGTACACCTTGCAGTCAGCAAGTTGTTTATTTTCCATGTAAATTGCTTTCCTGAGTGCTCTAACAGCATGTATTAAAAAATAAACAAAAACATAAACAGAAACCTCAATAAGCATAAGTTAAAACATTGGAAACTCAGACTGAAATATTTTCAGGAATTGCTTTTAGTCTAGCTCACATAAAATGCTCTTTAATTCTACTTTATTGCACTTTGAAATGTGCTGCAGTGTAACTATTAAAGGAACTTCATAATAGATATTGAATTGAATCATATTAGAACTGCTGATTCAACAGTCCATGTCATTTGTGATATTTTATTAAGTTCTAGATGATTAAAAAATTGGACATTAGTCAACAGACCTCTAGTTTTAAAATACTCATTGATTTACATTTTCATTATGTACAAACTACATTTAAACTCCTTAGTAAGTGAAGGTTCAGTAACATTATCAAATCAACCCTATTTAAAATAACCTCCATTAAAAGATTAAACTAGTATAAGTTTTTAGTGTAAAAAATGTACTTAGAGACAATGAAAGATTTCAACATGAGTATAATAACTGTTGAATATATAAAAGCTTAAAGGTTAAGGAAGTTCATGTATAAAATTAAAAAATAATAGGTATATTGCCAGCAATGATGTTATTTGAAGATTTCATTTAAAAATACACATTTCATCATTATAACCAATTTAAATGTACAAAAATTGCAGATAGTACAAAGACACTTCACATAATATTCACTTAGTTTATTATTAACATCTTACATTAGTTTGTACATTTGGCACAATTAAGGAACACATACTGATAGATTATTTTGAACCACAATCCATACCTCATAAACATTTCCTTAATTTTTACATAAAATTTTATGTAAAACTTTTGTATCCTTATTCTGCTGCAAAATCTCATTCAGGACACACATTGCAATTAGTAGTTATATCTTCTTAGGCTTCTGTTGACTGGACAAATTCACAGACTTCCCTTGTTTTTGATGACCTTAAGAGATTAGAAGAAAATTGGCTGGATATTTTAAACTACTTTGGATTTATGTGACTTTTTTCTTTTGAATAGCACCAGTTATGTGCTTTTGGGAGGAGGACCATAGAGGTAAGTGGCACTGTTTCACATCTTAATAAGGAGTCATAATATCAACATGACATCACCATTGATGTCAATTTGGATCGGTTGAATAAAGTAGTGCTTATAAGTCTTCTCAACTGCAAAGTTATTGTTACTCTTTTGTATAGAAAAGAATGTCACACAGCATGAGAGGAATGCTCCTCATACTTGAGGGCTAAGTATCAAAAAAAATTTGCAATTCTGCACAAGAGATGTGTTTTTTCCTATTTGTTTATTTATTCAAGTATTTATGTTAGAATGGAATTTATATTTATTTAGTTTTATTTGGATTACAATTTAATATTGCTTTATTTTCTGGTTCAAATTATTACAGCTTTAGCCAATGGGAATATTTTTTTGTCCATGCCCGTTCCTTTAGTTCCTTTTATACCATCTATTCTTTGTTTTGTTTTTGTATATGTTTGCACTTTCTTATGTGGCAATACAAAGTGATTTTTAATATTTAGCACAAATTATTTCCCAGTTGTAGAATTAGATATTTACCCAAAGAGCACTGATGAATTTTACCAGACAATAATATTGGAAAACAAAATATAAATGTCAGATGTGATAATTTCTAATGCATTTCCATTGGATCTGGATTTTCGAATCTATGAAGGGTCACATATGTGTGTGTACTAAGCAGTGGACATACACTGGTCTATGCATATTTTATTGAATCTATCTATATGTACAGGAAGATAAACATGACTGTCCAACTGATATGCCCACTGTAATCCTTCACTGCAGGGGTCATTGTAGGCCCCTACTGCTGCTTATATGTAGACACTTAACCCATAATGAGAAAACTATTCCAGTCACTTGCCGATGATTTTACTTACTTATAATTTTACTTAATTTTAAATTTTATGGCATTATCAAAATTGTTAATACATAACCCCATAGGAATAATTCATCTATAGCACAATACTTGTGTATAATTTCATATAACTCAAGATTTAATACATTCATTTTCCAAGTTGCTTGGATCAGTCATTTTTCCTCTACTTCCTTCAGTGAAATTATCACATGTATTTATAATATAGTGAGATATTTTGATACAATTTGCATTTCAACCTGGGATTTCTTGACTACCTACTTATTCAATTTGTGTGCATTAAGGTCCCTACTTGTTCAGTAAAATTTTATGAATACCTGTGCATAGTGTCATATATCCCTTATTAAAATATCATTAGGATTGTTTTACTGCTCTAATTCCCTAAGCTTGACAATTCTAACTACCTTTCCAAACCATACTCCTTTTAAGTACTGATCTCTAAAATATCTTTGTAAGTTTTTTCCACATAATGTCATTGAAGTAGAATCTTATGGTATGTAGTCTTTCTTCTTTAACATAGCAATATTCATTCAAGATTCATCCATGTCTTTTCTGTAACTTTATAGCCATTTTTATATAGATTATTTATCCATTTCAGTATTAGAGGACTATCTGAAGGAAATGTCTATTTAATATCCACAAGCAGGACTTTACATGGACATAACTTTGAAAAATCTTCTGGGTATATATCCAGGGGGCATTATTGCTAAATTGTATGGCAAGATTACATTTAGCTTTGTAAGGAAATACCCAACCATCTTCCAAAGTGATTGCATTAGTTTTCATTCTTACCAGCAAGGAGTAGGGCTCCTCCTGCTCCCAATGTAACCAGCAATATGGTCTTAATTGTCTTTGGATTTTAACTATCCTAATAAGTAGGAAGTTATACCTCATTAATGTCTTAATTTGTCATTTTTTAATGTCAAATTATGTTCAGTATCTATTTATGTGACTATTCAACATCAGCATGTCTTCTGTAGTAAGGGGTCTGTTCAACTCTTTTGACAATTTTTCAGTTGGATTGTATGTTTTCTATTGTTGAGTTTCAGTAGAACCTATTTGTTCCTATGTATTATGTGTATTTTGCAAATTTTTCTTAATTGGTAACTTGTGTTTATTTATTTATTTACTTGTTTATTTCAGCATTTTCTTTTATTCAGGGGAAGATTTTAGTTTCATTGAAAAAATTAAACAACAATTTTCTACTCTTGGATCATATATTTTTATATGTTACATGTAAAAACTCATCTGCAAACCCAAGCAAGAACATATTTAATTCTGTGTTTTTCTCTAAAAATTTTACTATTGTACATTTAACATTTAAATTGAAGCCTTTTCCCCTTATTTATACTCATATGGTTTGTTTTGTTGAAAAGATAATATTTTTTCGTAAAGTGTCTTTGCTTGTTCTCAAAAATCTCTTGATGAAATAGTTGTTGGTTTTTTTCTGAGCTTTCAATTGGATTTCATTCACCTTAGTATCTGTGGGTTTCCCAGTACCATGCTAACTTTATCTTCATTATTATAGTTCATGTTAATAAATTGTGAGTATTCTAGTCACCTTCTTTCTTTACTGTATTTTGTTTGTTCTGCTTTAAGTCCTGTCTTTCTGTACACATGCTTGAATGACTTTGTTGATATCTACAAATATTCGGCTGTTTATTCTAACTGTATTGGATCTATAGATTGTGTTGAAAGAATATATGGGAATAGAAATGACTTTTACTTAATAACATTTTACCCTATGCTCTCAATACACTCACTTTTTAAAAAGATTTTATTTATACTTCAATCTTTGGGATTATATGTGACCAATTAATTATCTGTGGATAAAGACAGCTACATTTTTCCCTTTCCTTATGTTTCCTGTTTATTTTCCTTTTCTTTTTCATTGCACTATTAGTACTTCCAGGATATTAGTGTTGTGAGAGGACTTCTTAAAATTTCCCCAACTTTAGGTGTAAAGAGTATAGCTTTACTTCTGTAACTATTATGTTAAAATGGAATTATTTTTGTTTAAATTTGGTTTCTATTTTTAGTTTTTGTAAATGTTCTATAGCAGAATGATAAATTGAATCTATTCCAAGATCTCTGTTAATTTCTATCATAAACAGGTGTTGAATTCAGACAAATACTTTTCTGCCCCATGTAACATAATCAGATGATTTTCTTCCTTATCTTGTAAATGTGGATGAATATGTTGTTTGATCTTTGTTTATTTAACCATCTTTGCATAACTATAATGAATGCACTTATTAAATGTGCATAACATTGTTCTGTTCAGTTCAACAATGTTATGTTGATGCTTTTTCCATTTATATTCATGAGAGATACTTGTTAGTTAGTGGTTTTCCTTTCTTATAAAGTATTTATTAGTTTTCTGATATTAGGGCAATTCTGGGTCCTTAAAGTGAGTTGGAAAGTATTTCATTTTACTTTCTGAAAGAAGCTGTGTTGAATTGGTAACTCTTCCTTCTAAAATTTTTGAAATAACTCAACAATGAAATTATTTGAGTCTGGTCCTTTCTTTTATGACAACTTCTCAGTTATTGACTGAATAATTTAATAAGTGTATTATTCCAATTTTGTATTTCTCCTTTTCATGATTATAATAATTTGTGTAGTTCAAAGAGTTGGTTCATTTTCTAATTTATCAAATTCAGGGGCATATCATATTTTATAATATTCCTGTATTTTTCTTTATATATTCATGGGATCAATCAGTAGTGATTATGCTTCTTCATTTCTGATATTATGATATTATTAATTTATGTTTTCTCTCCCTTCTCTGTCACCTATTTTATTGATCTTTTCAAAGAACCAGGTAACCAGCTCTTGATTTGTAGATTTTATTTATTGTTTCTTGGTTTTAGTTTTTTAAATTTTTTCTATAATTTATTGTGCTTGTTTTAGGAATAAATTAATCTTTATTCTCTATTTTTCTACTTAGAAAACCAAAGGTTTTCTATCATAAATATTATTATTTTTCCCTTTGCCACATGCCATTATAGATAGAGTTTCTTCCAAGTTCAATTTCCTCATATTTTTCTGAGCCACAGATAGTTTTAATATAATTAATTTGGCTTTGAAATAACCATCATTATGCAATTCTTCTTTATATGGAGTAACAATTATTTAGAACTTACTATGTACTGGGCCATAATTCCAACCCTAGTCCTCTTCCTTAGCACTTTCTGCCTGCATGTGAGAATGTGTGAACAATAAGTCCTTGTTTTCAATACTAAATAATTCTTATGGCAAACTACAAACTGCAGAGTATTCCATAACAGTTTTTTTTTTAAATCAAAACAAGTCTATTTGAATCATTTAAATAGCCTTATTCATAAAATGTAATTACACCTACCCAGAAAATTTTCTTCAATAATAAAGCACAGTAACCATACTTAAAGTCTTGCAGGATATTAGAAGAGGTGTTGTCCAGGACAAGAAAAATGGCATTATAAACACACAATACAGGAGGGGAAATGAGAAAAGAAAGCAAAGCATGTGTTAAATCAGATACGATGCATTTAAGATATCCATTTCCCCAATTCTGATACTCAAATTTTCGTCTGCACCAGTCATCTGAATGACTTGATAATACAAAGATTGCGAGATACCTCACCTCCCAGTTTCTAGGTTAGTAGGAGTGGGAAGAATCTGCATTTCTGTTTTATACTTTCTTTTAAACTGTTGGTTCTACCTAGAAAACATATTGGGAAGATCACTGATCTAACCATGGTGAAGGATGCAGGCTGGAGTGTTGGAAGTATCAAAGAAATAACATGAAGAACAACCTGAATAAGTGCTCTGACCCAAATTTGTTTTAAATATTCACAAACTTTAGGTTTTGACATTTTACCATAAACTTGCTTCTATTCACTTGATATACACTTTCAGTTCTCTCACAACAGAATTCCCAACTATAATTGTAGTGTGTGCTGTCACTCATTTGGGGAACTTTGTGATAAATTTCTTTTAAAACAATGATGGAAACATTATTCCTATCACTCTAAATTAAGAATTAAGAAGAACATTCATATCCACTTAAATTCAAGCAAATTGGGACTAGCTCTGCCTGGGGATCTCAAATATTTGATTTTAATAACTGATCATCAGTATTTTAATTAAAATGTTATTTAAATAAAAGTAGAACTTTTCAGCTTAGATTTTAAGCATGATGATTAATTTACATTTTTTTAGTTTTTTGGGCACTCTTGTCTTTTTAATTTTTTTTTATTTATATATAACAGCAGAATGCATTACAATTCTTACTTCGTATATAGAGCTCAAATTTTCATGTCTCTGGTTGTATACATAGTATACTCACACCAATTCCTGTCTTTATACATGTACTTTGGATAATAATGATCATCACACATTTGGTTTGCGTTTTAATAATATACTTATTAATAAAGATTTGTTTACTGAGAATTTACTTCAATACAAATGTAGATACTTGTAAAGGTACATAGTTGTTTTATTTATTTATTTATTTTTGTTTTGTTTTTGGAGGTGCTAGAGATTGAGATGCATGCAAGTCAAGTGCTCTACATCCCCAGGTATTTTTAAAGATAAAATTGAGTTGCCTTTTAGAAACAAATTCAACACAAATTACTTAGAATGTAAGTACAAAACATTTTAAAACTGTGTTGTAGTCTGGACAGATAAAAAAGTCACATTTACTCACATTTACAAGATGACTTATAAAAAACAGAAAATTATTTCTTCTAGTTCTGGAAGGTGGAATTCCAACATCAGGGTTCCATGATGGTCAGGCTGTATTACTGGTCCTATTTGGGGTTGTGAACTGCAATCGTATCTGTTTACACAGTGAAAAGAAGGAGAATTTCAACATGTTAATTTTGAGAGCATTCAGTTTATAACAAAGTGGAGGTGAATATTTGCCAATAATCCAATAAATAGTGTGGGTAAAAAGATATTTTCTTATGAAAACTATACCAGCATTATAGAGAACTATAAGTTTATATAGAAATTTCCATAATAATTAGATACAATATATTATTGGTTAATATAAATTATGAATATAAACTAATTCAAATTTGTTAAGCACAAGTAGAATTTTTGTTTATTTTCTTAGCGGTAATTAAAATATAACTCACATTAAACCTAATTTCTCACAAGATATATTCTGAAGTCTAGGTCCTGAAGTGATAGCATAGATCCACTGATTGGTCTTTCTTCAGTATTAGCTAAAACCCAGACGCATTTAGAATATTACGTGTCAAATAGAGTTAACCTTCTGTATGCATGGATTCAGCATCCATACAGATCATAAAACATGGATGAAAATTTGTTGAAAAATTGTTTTTGTCCTGAACATGTACAGATTTATCTTGTCGTTATTCCAAAAATAATGCAATCCAATAACTATTAATGTATCCTTCACATTGTATCAGGTATTAGTTAGTAATCTAGAGAGAGTTTAAAGTTCTGGAAGATTTCTAATCCCTGGAAGATGTATATTTTACAAATATTTGCTCCCATTCTTTACTTCCTCTGTACTGTGTTGATTTACTTCAAGGAGAGAACTTTTCTAATTTACTGCAATTCCATTTGTTTATCTTTTATTTTATTTCTGGTACTTTTTAGGTCTTCTCTACAAATTCCTTTTTCTGTACCAATTTTCTGAAGTGTTGCCCCTGTTTTCTTCTACAGTTTTTATATTTCAGATCTACATTTAAAGCTTTAATAACTTTGAATTTATTTTTGTAACTGATGAAAGATTGGAATCTAGTTTCATTTTTCTACATGTAGATATCCTGTTTACCCAACACCATTTATTAAAGAGATTGTTCTTTCTCCCATATGTGTTCACAGCACCTTTGTTGAAAACATAATGGCAATTGACCATGAATATATGGATTTACATTTCCTTGTCTGTCCTGTTGATCTCAGGGTCTTTTTTAATGCCAATACAGAGTTCTTTTGATATCTATAACTTTATAGTATGTTTTGAATGCTTTGTTTTTTCTGTTCAAGATTGCTTCTGATAGATACATAAAATTCAGAATTGTTTTGTACAGTTCTGTGAAGAATGTCATCTGTATTTTGATAGGGGTTGCATTGAATCTATAGATCACTTTAGGTAGTACAGTAACTCTGAGTGATACAATATTCAAATATCCAAAATTCCAAAGAATTTATGCATGTGAAATTCATCATACTAATTTATAGGTAGAAGATAGCTCTCTTTCTTTAGACTGATTTTAAAGGTTCATTTAAAGTGACTATCAAAATGAATATGCTTTTTAAATATTCAACAAAGGAATGAATGCTATGTTGATATGCCTCTATTGGATATTTGAAAATAATTTGCAACACCAAATAAAAAGCATCATAAATCAGGAAAGTTATACATGAAACAGTATTATTTGAATAAAACTACAAACCACATAGAAAGTAGAGTTTCTATCCAGAAGTAGAGGAGAAAGTGCATTCTCCACAGAATGAAGAAAGAAAACCAGCATCTATAAAATGGATAGTGGCATTCAGAACACATAAACACACACACACACACACACACACACACACTTTGTTTGGTTAGGCTTTTTTCATTGTTCTGCCTAGAAAACGGTAGGTACTGAGAAAGCAGACAGAAATAGAGAAAGGGTAGCTAGGAATGTAAGATCTTAAGAGGAGAGATGGAAGATTTTTATTTGAACACCAATATGTACATTATTATTAATAAACGTATATAGTGCATTATACTTTGGATCTTTAATGCCCCATCCCCCAAGCCCATGTGTTAGGCAATTTAGGTGAAATAATTAGATTATAAAAACTGTAACCTTATATTTGATGAGTTTGTAATTTTGACTACTGAATGGTGACCATAGGCATGTGGGCCACAGCTGGCGGAAATAGGTCACTGGGGACATGCCCTTGGGCATTATATTGTATCCTGGGCTCCTCTGTTCTCTCTGCTTCCTGGCTTACAGGAGCTCAGCAGGTTTCCTCCACCATGACCTTCTGCCATGTTTTGCCTGCATTCAGGCCCAGAGCCATGGAGTCAGTGGACTGTTGACTAACTCTGAAACCATGATGCCAAGTAAACATTTCCTCCTCAAAGCTGTTCTTGTCAGGTATTTTGGCCACAGCAATGAAAAGCTAACACCATGTGGTTGAGAAGCCTCTGTAACAGGTTTCTGGGAGAAGCTTGAAGATGCAGGTTGGAGAAGACTTAAAACATTTTAATCAGAACTTCATGGGCAATTATCATGGAGTTTAGAAGACTAGAATGCAGATAGAAATAATAATAAAAAAACTGTTTTCTCTCCCTACTTCTGGATAGTAACTATTTTCTATTTGGTTTATACTTTTGTTTCATTCAAAATGCTGTTTAACATACATTTTCAGTTACAAAATTTTAAAACTACAAAAATTTTAAAGACTCACTGCAAAACAGTAGCAATTGAGGTAATGTGATGAAGGGCAAAGAATGGATACATGGGCTGGGGATGTAGCTCAGCTGGTAGAATGCTTGCCTCCCATGTACAAGGCCCTGCATTCAATCCCCAGCACCGCTACAAAAAAAAAATATATATATATATACATAGACCAATGGAAGAGAACCAACAGTCCACATTAAATCCTTGCATTTATGTTCAAATGTTGTTCAATCAGGGAGCTATGAAAAGTCAAAGAGTTTAGTCTATTTAATAAATCATGCTTGAGTATTTTATGTACAGCATGGTATTGAAAAGAATAAAATTAGTGCCTTTCATGTGCACCATACACAGACTAATACAAAATGGGTTATGGGGAGCTAAACTTATATACATCTTAGATGAGAATATTGGGGTGAAATTTCTGAATCTTGGATCATACCTATAATTCTTCATCCTAGATATCTCTCAATCCATTAAAGTTGATGATTTGAATAATTATCACATATTCGGAGAATGAAAGTCTGTAATAAATAATTATTAATAAATTAAACTAAAATCCAGCAGCTAGTAATAACATGGTTGATCTCACAAACATTGCTGAGTGAAAGAAATAAAGCAAAAAATAATACATGTTATATGTTTCCATGTAGATAAGTTCGAAAGACAGAGCTATTCTATACCGTGTATTACCTTGGTATTTTATGGGCTTGTATAACTGGAGACACAAATGGTGCTTCAGCTGTTTTGTGAATTCAGCTGCAGGCTACAGATGAGTGTTTTGTGAAAATTCATCAAGCTTATGACTTGTACAATTTTCTATAGGTACACATATTTTGGTAATAGTGTTTACATAAAATGATCAATATTATCAGAGATTAAACTATTCACAAACCTGTGCTATTATATTTTTTAAAATTATACACTTAGCCTCTGATATACCAAAAAATATAAATTGCATAATCATTTTAACCAATTTTCCCTAAAAAAATGAGGGTTTAACAACTTGATCTTTGATGAGTTTCTACCACATATGATAAAAATCCTAATTGGGCATATAAGGTTGGCTTCATGCTTATCTACTCTTTTCATTTTTCACAATTACATTTTTATAAAACCAACTATAAAATACATCTGTAAAATATATATAAGGAAGTATTTTGGAATTTTATAATTTCAATTGAATTTGATTTTGATCTTCCAATTTATTATAAATACATATAATCAAATCATAAAAAGATGAAAGTAAATACTGTGTTGTAGTACTATAAATATTAATTATATATGGTAGGAAATAATAATCATTATTTTGCCTCTCATTTTTCATGTATTTTCTGTTAGAAAATGCTTAGATTTATTTAAGACTATCAGATGCATGCCAATAGTCTTAACATTCGTTAAAGAAAGGAGTGGACAATTTTTTGAATATCTGTTTGTATTTCCTTCCTGGTAGTCCTATGTATGTGGCTATGATCTTTGGCTCATGTATAAACTCAGAAGTCTATTCTAAATATTGTTTAAATGTGAAAGCTTTTTCTTTAATAACAATCATCCTGTTTTCCTGCCACTGTTTCCAGTTTGGGGGCTCAATCTCTGAAGTCTGTAAATTTCCTTGTTTTGTATGAATATCAAATATCCAAAGTTCTTGAAGAACTCCATATTACAAGAGTTATGCTTTATTAGATGACTATTCGTATCCCGGTCAGCCAGTTATATTTGATTTAGTAGTGCCTTAAATTTTATAGCAACAAGAAATCACAGATTTTAATTTCTTATATTGATTTTCTAAAATACTTGGTTAAAATTGCATTTAAGGGGCTGGGAATATAGCTCAGTTGGTAAAATACTTCCCTCGCATGCATAACGACCTAGGTTCATTCCCCAGCACCACACACATACACACACAAATGCATTCAAGAGAATATTATGTAAATTTAAAAATGTTAGACCAGATTTTATCCACTTAATAATTGTGGGGAAAAAAACTGTAAATCACAATGATATAAATCACAATGACAATCAGAATAAATACTATCAAATAAATTAGGAGGAAAACTTATTTTCCATTCAAGTTACACATGCCCAATTATGTTCTTTATTATATTTCTACTAATGTTGCTTAAAATGAGAAAATATTACATGCATAATCACTTAGACATATATAAACACTTATCTCGAAATTTTCTTCACGTAATTTATAACCCCTGATTTACAAATAAAGTTAAATCTGTTTATTTGCTCTTTATAGTGAACTCTCTGTACCATTGCCAATTAAACATGCTATTATATAAATTATATAGCTACAGTTCTGTTATTGTTGTTGCTCCTCAATATGCTTCTAATAGATATGGCTCTGGGGAATTAAAATCCAAACAGAAAATAAAGCCTCATTCTTTATTCTCAATAGAGTGTTTTAGCACTTTTTTCATCTGTGATATGGATGAGTTTGGGTACAGGGAATTCTAATAGGAAAAAGGTTAGTGTAGCTTAATTACTGCAAATTTCTTCAGCTATCCTAAGTGTTTGATGTGTCAAATTACAAGGTGTTTACTGTGCCTCTATACTGAAAAGTCATTATAATATATCATGGATAGATGAGACAAAAACAGGCCAACATGAGACTGCAGCAGTGTGTGTCCACCTATGAGTGCATTTTTTTTGACACTAGGGATTGAACTCAGGGGCACTTGAACACTGAGTCATATCCCCAGCCCTATTTTGTATTTTATTTAGAGACAGGGTCTCACTGAGTTGTTTAGCACCTTGCTTTTGCTGGGGCTGGCTTTGAACTTACCATTCTTCTGCGTCAGCCTCATGAGCCAATGAATTTTCAGGCATGTGCCTTGCTATGAGTGCATTCATGCATGGAAAACAGTGCACATGTGCTTGCACACGAATGTACATAGGCACACCTATCCTGTAGCTATCAGGGTGAGCAATTTGTAGGGATACAAAGGTTATTAAAAAAGACTGGGATTGGTACCCTCAAAAGGATCAATTTTTATTAACTTTTAATCAGCTAGTTAGTTGTAAGAATGGGGAAGCCTTACCTTTTGTATATATCAATGCCAATTTGCATACAGTCATATAAATTGTACATATGAATCTTGTTATTATTTCTTTGTCTTTAACTGAGAAGTTGTTTATCATTACATAAAGAAAGAAAAGCATTATCTAAAATGAAACTATGTAGAATTAGAAGAAAATATATGTTGTAAATACTTTTAAATTTCAATGAGAAAAAAAGAAATCTGAAAAAAATGTGACAAAAGTATTTTTTAAAACAAACATTATTTATAGAAAATTTTATTTAGCTGGTTTTTTCCCCCAGAATCTTGACTGAATTTGCAATCACTTTTCAAATTTCAATAATTGTTAATTAGAATTAAAGGGGGGGAGAAAATAAATTTTCACTGTTATGTATATTTGGGTGCATCAAAACTTTCATATATCATAGTGCTCAGTGGAATAAATTTAATGCCTAAAATACTACAGTAATTATATGAGACACTTCAATTCTAGAATTGTTTGTTTTTAAAGTATTAATTTATTAATAGTAAATATCATATTAATTCATTTATGTTAATTTATTTATAGTCTTTTGTATAAAATATGAATCCCCTATTGGTACTGGAGATAAAATGCTATAGTCAGTGATGGTGACATGCCTTTTCTGCAATGAATGCTGTGAGAATATTGTTCAGTTACTGTACTCTGCACATTACATACAGAAATACATACACCACAGTATTGCTGTGATTTTAGGACATGCTCATTATTCATGAAGTCTATAGACATTTCCTGTTTTTTTGCTATTGATACTTTTGTTCTTTTATTTCCAGAAAAACACATTTTATTTCTCTTACTTCATAATCATAACTACTAAGAATCATTGACAATTTCCATGTTTCTTGGCTTTTGAAAGAATTGTATTTAATTTATTTTTTTAAAGAGAGAGAGAGAAAAAGAGAGAATTTTTTAATATTTATTTTTTTAGTTTTCGGCAGACACAACATCTTTGTTTGTATGTGGTGCTGAGGATGGAACCTGGGCCACACGCGTGCCAGGTGAGCGCGCTACCGCTTGAGCCACATCCCCAGCCCTGTATTTACTTTAAATAGTTGTAAACCTTAGTATTTTACTGAAGATTTTCAAAACACAATGTCATGAGCACTATTAGTTTGTGAAACAAACTACCAGAAACATCAAAAAATAAATTATTTTTACAAATAATAAATAAAAAATAAAAATTTTTATATTCATGAATATGTCATCATATTGAATTACATATTTTAATTTTCAATACTTCTTGACATAAAATCATGATAATAAATTCAATTCAGAGGCAATTGGTAATTGTCTAATCAAGTTCTAAAATATATGGGAAATGACCATCTATTACAGAATAATGTTAAATTAAAAAAAAAGGAAAGTTTGCAAGGATAATTTTGAAAAACAGAAATTGATTCTCCTAAATTTAAAATTTTTGAAGTTATGAACTTTTTTAAAACTAGTGGCTTCTTCAAACTTTTGAGAAGAAATAATTTTGATTTATTTAGAATTTTTATTTTAAAAATATGCTGCTTTATTAGCTATTTTTAAATACAATAAAGATATTATTCATTCATTCAATAAATGTTTATTCACCATTGTTGTTATTAATATCATGGTCAAGGTCACCAAAGCTCTCATAATCCAGGATCTGAAGTCATGTGTGCCTAGGTCATATATTTATAACTTTTTTGTCCTTGACAAATTTAGACAAAAACCATGTATATATGTATATATATATATATATATATATATGTATAAATATGAATATATGTATATATACATATATAAATATGGTAGAATTTTGTTTAAGCTGAGGTCCAAAAGAAAGCAAAAGTATAGCTTGACTCCATGTTTTCCAGCTGTAATACTTTCTAAATCTAATGTTTAATTATCACTTTGAAAAATACACTGACAACAAAATTAATGATGAGAATTCCTGATAATCATTTTACAACATGATATTTAATATGAAAAATAGTTCTCTTTAAAGACATTTTTTTACTCAACAATTACAGTAAATGTTCTTTAACTTTTACATCCACAATAGTTAATTAAAAAAAAAAAAACTTTCAGAACTTATTTTCCTTTTGACTGAAGTTTATATTTAGATTCCTTAAATGTTACTTTTTGGGGTGTGGGTGGTGTTACTTGAAAGCATTTTCTATCTAAATAAATATTTTCCACCAATATCAGAAAAAAATAAGACTTGTCATTATAAATTCCCATACTATTATAGTTTAAAGTTGCTTTCAGAATTACAATGGCAAAATAAAATCTCAGTATTTCCCATTCCGAAAAGAATATCAGCTTGGTGATTATGACATTTCCATGCAGTGCCACTACGAAGAATAATGAAAAACAGCAGTGCCAAAAGGATCCTAAATATAAGGAGTGCTAAAATATTGAGTGCTAAAAAGGAGCATTTCAGAAGTAGAAATTATTTGTCAACCAAAAGCAAATTTGTCTGATCTTTCCCTGTGAGTGTTCTTTCTCCTTAGGTTTGCAAGCTCTCTTATCATCGCTGTCCACTTCTAATAGCAGTATTAAAGACAAATGTGTCAAAGTTTTAGCAGGCACTTCTAGACTCTCAATGAGCTTTTTGTTAAAAAAGAAAGAAAATAGTGTTGATGCATTCTAAATGAACCAGACCTTTCAAACTTTAAATATGATCCTCTGTTAATATAAACATTGAATTTATTGACTTTAATGTCTTTTATTCTACTTTTAAATGGGGAGAAAAAAAAAAGGAGAACCCAAGTTTAGTCTACACTATGTAACTCTGAACTTAATTATCTGCAGAGATAATCTAAAGCATGAAACTATGTCCTTGTTCTGTAACTCTCTAAAGTTAATTTAGTGTCTATTATCACCAGTTTCCTAACCCCTAGGAAACATTGTACATTAGAATTTTCCATAAGTAAAATGTTCAAATTCAGTGTGCATGACCTAGGGAATAATTACAAAAGGGAAAGAGTTCTTTAACAACTTTCTAAAAGTAAATCTTGAAGACTTATAATTTTATGTCAAAACCAAACATGATAGTCTCTTCTCACCACAGGATTAAAACTATAGATTTGCTTTGTGGGACCAGGATCACCATTAAGATATTAAGGCAGTCTTTTAAATTTTCAAGTTGAAATAAAAGTATTCACTTTCTATGGGTTATTTATTTATCTTAGGAAAGGAAAACCACACAATTCAACTGACTAAATGCAGATTATTTGCACATAAGATGTTGGCTCCAAAGAGCTGAGATGCACATTTTTTTCCATTGAATTTATCACTGTGGATTGCTTTTTCCCAATGCTAGACTATGGTCATTTGCTCTTTCTGGATCTATTGACTCTCTGTTCCTTGTCAATCCTCTAAATCCAAGTTCTTGTTTATATACAGGTAACTGAGTTACAATTGCCTTTACCTTTAATGTGAAACACATGGCACTTTCTTATGTACCCTTCTGTAACAAATTGTCATGCAATCCTCTGTATTTTTTAGTCAATAGCAGTTGTAAGCACTTTTATTAGTGCACATAATTTGTTCTTATTCAGAAACAAATTGAGTCCATTCTTCAAAAATATTTCTAGGTTTCATTTGCCCTAGAAGAATTAGAAGGTTTGAATTGTGAGAGCACTGAAAAATACTGGAGAATATATGAGACTCTGGACATTAGTATGGCAACAGCCATATGTTATATTTATAATGTATACATTATAAAGGTTGTGTTTCCTGAGTGTTTTGTTGTGATGATTTTCCTGCAAAGAAAAGTAAGCATGGTTTATCCTTTATGTTTTTTAAGCAAAAGTACCTGTTCAATAGGCTATCAATTAAAAAAATACACACACACACACACACACACACATATTTGTTCTAGTTAGTTATACATGACAGGAAAATGATTTTTGACACATCATACATAAATGGAGTACAACTTCTCATTCATCTGGTTCTACATGATATAGAGTTACACAGGTCATGTAATCATATATGCACATAGGGTAATAATGTCTGATTCATTCTACTATTATTCCTACCTCTATTCCCCTCCCCTCCCTCAACTCCCCTGTCTAATCCAAAATACCTCTATTATCCCCACTTGTTAGGAATTAGTATCTGAATATCATTGATAAGTTTTTGAGTTGCTGTGATAATGATATGATATGTTGCTCCTTAGAGATAAGACCTTGCTAATGCTTTTGATATAATAAAATAAAATCAGTTGTACTCACCATCATTTACTATAACACTGAATGCAGTAATAAGAATATTTCAACCCTGGATTAAGAGAACATAAGCCAAATATAAAGGTAGCAAAAAGTACAGCGTGCCTTACCATCATTCTGAACCATGGTATTGGTCTCCCTGTGCTTTCTGAGATGCACTAGACAGACTGTGGACCATTTCATAAATGTACTAAGGTCATTTGATGCCACAGTCTGGCTGGGCACAAATCACGAGCCACTGAAGCAGGAACAAACTTTATTTTTGAACTCCACCAGCAACTCCTCCCGAACGCCAAGCAGCTCATCCAGGAATCAGCCACCGGAAAAATCTCCCCCAGAATTCCCTCCTCCTACACTTCCCCAACCAATGGGAACTCTCCGGGAATCCCCAGGAATCCCCATGAGAACTCCAAAGTTCCCGGGGGATAGTAATGCCTCGCCTGTCAACCAATACTGTTGGGAAAATGCCAGGGACCATATGGACTCGGCTGTGGCTCTCAGCAACTTTGGGATAGAGGGAAGGGCACATCTGGAGAAGAGAGCTGTTAAAGACAAATTAAAGGACCTCAACTTGTATTATATAGATATTACATATTACAGAATGTCAGAAAACTCTCCAAGAAACTGTAAAAAAAAATGTAATGTAAGTTGCAATATGCACATTAAGTAATTTGAACTCATTAAAGGAATGAGAATAAAAGTGCTATGTGTGGTCTTGAACATTATGCTAAATTTTATTACTGCTGCATTTTATTACTATTCTTTCAGAATTCTATTTACATTTCTTACGCACACCAGGATGTTATAGGTGGAATATTAACAGAGATTTTCACATATTTTAGGTTAGGCCATAGGAAATTGTGATTTTTGAGGGTTAATGTGGTTGGATATTGGTAATGTATTGTTCAAATTATGTAATACACGTATCTATTGAATATTGAAATCACCATCATATTTTTTTATTGCAATTTTGCCACCAAGGCTACATGTGATACCTAGAAATAAGATAATTTCTTTCATATTTCCTATATGCTTTGAATATTGTAGCACTAAAATATATGTAGTCATAGAACTCTGGTGTCACTATGAAGAAGCCGAACTTTTGTGATATCTTTTTCAAGATATTTAGCACCACTGATCTATTGAAATAGGCCAGTTGTAAAGTATCCACATTTTTATTTCAACACAAGAGTTAGAGTCTGTAGCCCAAAATTTGCCTATTAATATAAAAACTGGTTGCTAGAAATTTCCCATTTTATTGTACAAAGTGTGTGACTGGATTTGTTATAATTACACATACACACACACAGTTTATGTATTATATAATTAAATCAGTTGCCATGATTACTGAAGCAAACAAAGCAAATGTTCATTTGTTTTATCCATACTATAGTAAAAGTGATATTCTACATCTGTACCATGAGGAAGGAGAATAATAGGTATGTGACTGTTTCATACAATGCAGTTCTTACATATATTTCACAAATCAGGTAATGAATCAGATTAAATAAAAATTAGCTTCTCTGAAAAGACATTTATACTCCTGTATTAATTCAATCATATTATCAGGAATTATTAAGGTAAAAATGTTCTATTTTACATTGAGTATTGAAACCAAATTTTGATATATCTTAAGACCATATATATATGAATTCTGGTGTCACTGTGAAACAGCCAAACTTTTGTGACATAACTAATATATATATATATATATATATATATATATATATATATATATATAATAGTTATTTAAGAATTTTCCAATATTCCATGCTAATTCAGGTAGGAATAGAAATAGCCATGTATGACTTTTGTGATATCTTTATAGTATACCAATTAAAATTTTATTTCAAAAGCAAAATAATAATAAGAAAAATGTTAAAATAGCTTATGGACCTATTAAAATCCCTTACTGATATGAAGTCACTTCAGTAGCAGTAAACAAAGCCAAGATTAGGAAAAGCAGCAGGATGTCGTGCTGAAATCACTCTTAGGTGAGCTAGTGCTAGGACAGGTTAGGCCAGGAGACAGGCCTGCACGCCAGTCCACTGAATCAGATAATCCATCAGCATATTTCCAGGAGTTTTGTATGCAGCACTCTGGAAATGTTACTGTTAATAAAAATGAAAAGACTGGGCTGGGGTTGTGGCTCAGCGGTGGAACGCTCACCTTGCAGGTGCAAGACCTTGGGTTGTTCGATCTTCAGCACCACATACAAAAATAAACAAGTGAAATAAAGGTGTTGTGTCCAACTACAACTAAACAATAAATATTAATAAAAATGAAAAAACTAGATGATGGAGAATTTTTGTTCTTTAGTTTCATATGTAACTATTCTATTATCAATAGCACAAAGCAAAAAGTTACATAAGCACAAATATTTTATTATACTTCATTTTCCTTTTTGTTCTTGTTGGTCACAACTACTTGGTTTTTAAGTCCTGTTTTAATCTCAATATTCATGCAAATCTCTCCTTATGTCCTTATTTAGGAGACTTAAGGTATGTTACCAACCTATTTCCTAGAAATTCATTGTACAAGTGAAATGATAATTCTAGAACTTTAGGAATGAGATGAGAAACTGAAAATAATTTTACATGAATTGCATCATATAATCTTCATAATGAGAACAATGTCCCCAAACAGCGACTTTCAATACATGCATTTATTCTACATCAAATTCTCTCTATCCTCTTCTAATGTCAATCTAGAATTGTATCACTTCTCTGCCATCACTAGATTGCTAAGTGAACACTGCTGCTTACCTGGGATACTGCAGGGTTCTGCTCCTTCCACCCTGTCTCATGGAGTCTAGGACCAGCATAGAAGCGTACTAAAGAACAAATCTAGGTGTTACAATTCAGCTCAAAATTTTCAAAAGGCTTCCCCTTTCACTTAGAGGAAAATATGAAAAATGTTTTGTCCTAACCTTGGTAAGTGATTTTCCATCTGAATTGCAAGTGTACTCCACTCATGTCCATGTGGCTTTATACTTTGTGTCTTAAAAAGTCTCTGATGAAGAATTACCCAGCTAATAAGGCTTTGCTTAACTCTGTCCAACCAAATGAAACCCATTCTCTGGTTTTGCATATCCCCTTTACATTTTTTTGCTAGTGAATTTATTATCAGTAACATATATACTTTTTGTTTATTTGTTATATAACTTTCTGACTAAATTGTAAACTTGATGAGGTCTGAGATTATCACAATAACTACTATATCCCAAGTACCTAGCATAGTGAAAATGCACAGTAGCTATGCAAAAAGTAAATTAATCCATGAATCAATCCTTGCCAGATATTTTGTCTAAAATAGTCAAAATATTATCATCTTCTATGAGATTTATTGTTTCAGGAATGCTTTTGTGACACAAATATAGCCAATGTCATATAAAAGGAAGTTTCTAGGGGAATCTGGGTGATTTTTTTTTTCTCACTTCAGATGGAGAGACCTCAGAAGAGACTATTTCATTTTCCTTTAACTCTTTCTTTGTAGAAATTTATATCAGGAAAAGCCATCATTTTATAGGCCTTTACTTGCCATGAACAATGTCAATTTCAAAGAGGAGAGCTAAAAAGACCTGAAAGAAATATGATGTTATTTTTTGAGCCCCCCAATAGATCATGTTTGAAGACACTCCCTCTCTGAGCTCTTATTACATAACATATCTGTTTATTGATTGACTAAAGGCTAATTGTGACCAAACATTTTTTCCCCTGTCATCAAAAGTGAAGTCTTTACCAGAGACTCAGAAGGCTGAGGCAGGAGGATCACAAGTTCAAAGCCAGCCTCAGCCATTTAGCAAGACCCTAAGCAACAAAGAGGGGATCGACTAGAAGGACTGGAGTTGTGTCTCAGTGGTTAAGCAATCCTGTGTTTAATCCCTAGTAGAAAAAAAGGGGAGTATATTTCCCAACGCTTTAATCAGAGTTGGTCATGTGATTTGCTTCAGCCAGTGGAATATTACAATTCTGACAAAATCAGTAGTTTACAAAGCACCAGGAAATTGGGGCTTTCATATTGATACATTTGGATTTCTGTAGTCAGTATGCAAACAAATACTAGTCAACATACTTGATGATACAGAATGATTAAAGACACAATTATCGCCATTGAGTCAGCCATTAGTCACATGACAAGTAGGAAATAGAGACATTCATTTCTAGTTGATACATGAATGAGCCAAGTCAATACCAACAAGAACACAGCTTAGTTGGATGGAACTCCCTAATTCTCTGAATCAGAGAATTATGAGCTAACCAAATGGTAATGTAGATTATAACACACTGAATTGAAATGCTACCTCTTGACGGAGAAACAGTGAAAGGTGGGGTTTATTTGTTACCTTACTCAACTGTCCTTTCCATCCTATCAATTGTAAAAATACTTTGTTGTCACTAGTATTATATTTCAAGCTCATATACCTAGACAAAGATGTAATTAAATAAGGGTGGAGGAAGTAATAAAAAAAGATGGAAAAACATTTTTAATTTATATGCAGACACATAGAGCAGGCTATAAAATCATACAGAGAGAATTCTCTATCATAAATGCCACAAATGGCCGTGTGAAAAAAGTTCAGAAACAATAGTTCTATCTGGTGTGTGTGTGTGTGTGTGTGTGTGTGTGTGTGTGTGTGTACTGGGGATTGAAACCAGAGCCTTGCTCAAACTATTCAAATGCTCTAAACTGAGCTGTACCCCAGACCCCTCAACTTGTATTTCCAAAGCACCTTTGATAGAGACATTTCTTATGATAAATTAATCCCAATGTTTCTTAGTCCACCACTGCTTTTCAGGTTCATTGGTGCATAAGAACTTGTTCTTGCTGATGAGACTATACCCTCTAAAGGAAACTGCCTATATACCTAAGCATTTTGTTATTTGGCAAACTTGTTGACCTGTAACAAAATTACAAAAGTCAATCTTTACTATATGGAATAATGCATGAGTTTTCTACACACAGGTCTTATTTGTTTAGGTGGGGCTGACATGCCCCAGATAAAGGCTAGCCACAGACTTGGCTCTGCTATCCAAGCAATGTCTAGACCCTCATCTCTGGTTTGCTCCAGATTCATTGTTATTCCAACACAGCTATTACTCTTTACTTTGTTTGATGATGCCTTTGCACATTTCAATTCTCAGTTTTTGAGTTTTTGTTTTGCTCATGGGGTAGTTATTTTTTTCCCTCTTCATAATATGTCAAATAGAATACCCATCTCGAGTCAGAACCTATCAGGACATAGGGTCTGTAGATATTCATTCTAGGAAATCCTGGTTATTGCACACTCAGTTAAACATCACACATCTTGTTTCTAACAGTGAATGTGTCATAGCAATAGTTCTCTAGAAACCAAGAAAAATATTTGAATAAAAGAAAAAAAATTATACACAAGTTTGGAATGTACCAAAATATCAGCAATATAACAAAAATGGGAACATTAAAATCAGTTTTAGTTCTTGATTGATTTTTTATCCAGAAAATCCTTTTAATTCCATGAGCCTCAATTTTCTCATTTCTAAAATGGGTCTGATTTCAACAGATGCAGAAAAAAAATTTTCAACAAAATTCAGCACACATTTATGTTAAATCACTGGAGAAAACTGGGATTATAGGAACTTACCTAAACATTGTAAAGACTATGAAAAACCCAAATCCAACATCATACAGCACAGAGAAAGTGTGAAAGCATTTCCTCTAAAATCAGGAACAGGACAAGAATGTCTACTCTTATCACTCCTCTTAAATGTAGTTCTTGAAAGTCTACCCAGAACAATCACAAAAGAGAAAGAAACTAAGGGGATACTTATAGAAAAAGAAATCAAACTCTGTGTTTGATGATGACATGATCCTATACCTAGAGGACAGAAAAACTGCACCAGAACTAATAAACAAATTCAGCTAGAGTTGCAGAATATAAACTCAATATTTTAAAAAATCATTAGCTTCCTTATACTCCTATAATGACTCCTTCAAGAAAGAAATCAAGAAAACTACTCCTTTTCACAATAGCCTCAAAAATAAAATAAAGTGGAATACTTAGAATCCAAGCTAACTAAGGAGGTTAAAAAACTTCTATAATGAAATTATAAAACACTGAAGAAAGAATTGAAGAAATCCTTAGAAAATGAAAAGACCTAGAATATTCATAAGTAAGCAGAATTAATATCAAAATGTTCATTTTATTAAAAGCAGTCTACAGATTTCAATGCAATCCCCATCAAAATACCAATAACCTTCTTCACAGAAATAGAAAAAAAAACAGTCTGAACATTATATGAAAATATAAAAGACCCAAAATAGTCAAAGCAATCCTAAGCAACGAGAGCAAGGCTGGAGGTATCACAATACTTGATTTCAAATTATACTACACAACTACAGTAACAAAAACAGCATGATATTGAAATAAAATAGATGTGAAGAACAATGGAACAGACTAGAAGAAACAGAGGGAATCCTGATAAACACAATCATTTGATTCTTGAGAAAGATGCCAAATGCATGCACTGGAGAAAAGATAGCTTTCTTAACAAATGTACTGTGAAAACAGGATATCTATATATAGCCAAATAAAATTATATCCCTGCTTTCTCACACTGCACAAAAGTAAACTTAGAGGATTAAAGACATAGGAATTTGGGCAGTATAATGAAACTGCTAGAAGACAATATAGGGGCAACACTCCAATATATAATACTGTCACCAACTTCCTTAATAAGACCCCTAAAGCTCAGAAATAAAACCAAGAATCAGTAAGTGGGATGACATTCAATGAAATGGCTTCTGATTTCAAAGGAAACAAGAGTGTGAACAAAGAGCCTACATAATGGGAGAAAATCTTTGATAGCTACCACTCTGACAGGGACTAATAATCAAAATATATAAAGAATTCAAAAAACAAAATAACTAATCATCTGTTCAACAAATGGGAAAAGGTTCTAAACAGAGATTTCTCAAAAGAAGGAATAAAAATGGCCAATAAATATATGAAAAAAATGTTGACATCTTAGCAATCAAAAAGATTGCAAATAAAATTACCATGGGCTTCCATCTTACCTCGGGTAGAAAGGTAATCATCAAGAACACAAATAACAATAATCATTGTCAATGATGTACCGGAAAAGGCACATATGCACATCTTTGGTGGGACTGCAGGTTAGTACAATCACTTTGGGAAGCAGTATAAAGTTTCCTCCAAAGACTAGGAACGGAGTTACAATACAAACCAGGTAAGCTACTCCTTGGCATTTGTCAAAAAGAACCAAAGTCAGTATATTATAGTGCTATAATATAGTACATATTGATGTTGAGAGCAGCACAATCCACAACAGCCCAGTTAGGCAACCATCCTAGGATTCCAACAACAGATGAATGGATAAAGAAAATATGGCCTATATACACAATGTTCCTTTAGGCATAAAGAAGAATGAAATTATATAATTTTCTGGTACATGGATAGAACTCGAGAAAATCATGCTAACTGAAATAAGCCAGAGCCAAAAAATGAAGGGTAGAATGATTTCTCAAATATGCAGAAGTTAGACAGAAATAAGGAACTTAAAAAGGGATATCTTCAAAAAATAGAAGGGAGATCAATAGAATAGAGGTAGGGGACCAAGAGCAGGAAGAAGGAAAAGAACTAGAAAATGAAGTTGACCACCAAATTATGCTATGTGTATATATAACCCTATCACAATGCATTCCAATAGTATATGTAAGTATAATCCACAATTAATGGTAAATAAATAAAAGGAAGACCAACAGAGTAGAAGTAGGGGGCAGAAAGAGGGAGGTGGAAGGGAAAAAGGAAGCACTGGAGATGGCAAAGGGGAAAACCATGTCACATGCATTATTCCTATGTCAAAATGAGTCCCACTCATGCATAACTATGACACACTAAAAATATAAATATAAAATTTCAAAATTCAATGGGTGTGATAGTGATATCTTCTGCTCTAGTGAAATATGTAAAATTACACTGAAACTTAATTGACATATCAAGCCTTTTCCTTTAACAAAAAAATTATTGAATATTTCACTTCTAATACAATTCTCATAAGAATTATTAATCATATATTTAAAAATAACTCATTTGTTCTGGTGATAATAAACTCAACTTGAATGAATTATACTCAAAATCTTCATTGAATTTTTCTTATGTTTGTCTTAATTAATGCAAATCTTCATATGCTAATCTAAAAACCACAAAACTTAAATTAATAGCTGCTTTAAGGAGATGGTTTACTTATGTATTTGGCTTCAGTGGAAAATGATGGACTCCAAATGAATTTTCTGAATAAGATGCTTTGGTTGTTTTACAAAGACAACTTCAATTCTTTTCATCAGTTCCAACCTTTTCATATATTGCTACTAAGATACACAAAGGAACCTACATTTTCTCTCAAGAATATTTTGTACTTTTTGACCAAAAAAATTTTATGTTAAAATAAACATGTTTATCTTTTTAACAGGAAAGACTTGTCCACATTATTTTATGATTCCACCATAAAATATCATAAAAAATCCTACTAACAAAATTTCCTTTATTAACTTCTACTTTTTAAATTTGCATTTTATTTAAGTCTTTTTTAATTATTTAAGGTACATGGTTGAGTTAGAGATTACAATTCTATGAGATTCTCAGTATTACTTCTGATTGATCTTCATTTATCACTCAGAATTACCCTCAAGAAACACATATTTTATGTGTGCTTTAAGAAAAAACACATGGTTATAATACTTCAGGATGTTGGTTCTACTTCTTCAAAGAAGTGTAGCAATCTTTTTCTAGTGCCTGCAAGGGAATACTGTACAGGCAATTTGTGATTTAGTGATCAGTCTACAATTGCAATCAAACTGAGTCTGTTAATGTTAGTCTTATAGCCATGCATTTGTATAATAGGATTGAGATTCATTTACCATCAATAAGCTCTAGTAGGAAAATACTGAATAATTCACATTAGTTAGTCAAGTACTAAGTATTAAACAAAATATCCATATTTTTATTCTAATTCCTAATTTTTTATCACTGTAATTTCAAAAGGTTAAAGCAATATGACTACATCAGTGTGGTTATATTGTTGAACTTGACACAATGATCATGTTATAAATTGTGCATTAAAATACAGCTTAGATGTATCAAAGAAGATGAGAATTAGAGACATAAAACATATTGTGATAATAAAATTGACATAAGTATGGCAAAGGATCACTGGAAGATGATTTTTTAATATCTTGGTGATAAATTCCTACATATTTAAGACTTTTGAGGTAATTTAAATAAGAATATTCAAACTTTTAAACACACTATCAAAATATTCAAAAGGCAACAAGTTGACTAGCTAATTTTGAAGACAATATGCTTAAATAGTTTATTAGAAAATGATAAAGAAGAGAGCAATGCGAAACTCCAACCAACAATGAAAAATTGATCAGAGGTGCTGCTCTGATAATATGAAATCTTGAAAAGTATCAGTGAAATGGATGCATGTGTGAACCACCATATCATAGAAGTATCTCAAGAAAAATGAACATAAATGAACTTTAATAAAACTAAAACTGAAATGCAACAGTTTTCTTTGAATTCTTTAAGTAAGTTAAAAGTTGGTCTTGAGAGTGTGCTCTAATCTGCTATGACTGTTTTTCCTACAAGAAGAAAAAAGACATATACAGAAGGAAGATTTTGTTAGAGATACTAAGAAGAGATGGCCATCTGTAAGAGAAGAGAGACTGCAAAAGAAACCAGCCCTGCTGGCACCTTGATCTCATACTTCTAGTATATACAACAGTGAGAAAATAAATTTCTGATGTTTTACGTCATGCAATTGATATCACTTTGCTATGGATTCTCTAGAAAACCAACACATTTCTGCATAAATGAAAAATAATGCAATAAGAATCTGAATTAATTCTAAAATATAACTACCTGTAAATTTCAAACTTTGGATCCTAGATCTCTTTTAAAAGAAGGCATAAAAGATTTACAGAGTAATAGACTAAACCAGTAACATATCTACAATTATATAAATCTAATAGTAAATACCACAAATATTATTTTTTCATCATTTGCAAATTTGCTTGCGATTTTATACTTTGCACTTTGCATACCTATCATATTTAGTTATATTACCTTATTAATCCCTCATTTCCTTGAGACTTTTTTAATGTCATATGTTTTAGATATTTAAAAATTCTCTTTTAAGTTTATATGGATTGTAGTCTTTAAAGTATGAGAGAAAATGAAATAATGTTATTTCTTAAACTGAGGGCTGGTTATATACATTACAACATACCTCTCTGATTTGTCATGAATAAAGTTCCATTCTTTAAATTTTGAATATATTAAAATTAAAAATAATCAGCTTATTGTTAATTGTACAATTTAATCAAAGTTCAACTAAGATATTGGAATTTCTCAAAACTCTATCACAATTTTAGGGCAGAGATGCATGAAATAATGAGTTGAGTTTGTAAGCTCCTACTTGTGGGAACTCTCATCTAACAGCCTCAAGCTGAATCTCATGGTTATGAGTGCTGGCGTTGATGTGCTGCAAAGGAAGAACCATTTCCTACTTGACTCAACACTCTTGCACTTTGGAGAGAATTAGAACAGGATCAGGAGCCAAGCAGCATATTATTTCCATGAAAGAATTCTAACTTGAAAAATAATTTTTGGAGCAAAAGCTATTTTGTTGCAGAAATGAGTAAACTGACTAAAATTATTGATAGAATTTATAATTTTCCAAGGCAAATAATAAAATGCCAGTTATTATCACCTAATAAAAAAGCATATCTAAAAAGTTCAAATTTACCATAAAGAATACAAAGTGAAAGTATAGGGAGATTAATGAACAGATACTTAGAGAATAAAAAATTTATAATAGAAATGGAGTTGGAATCATATGGTAAAATAGTCAATATTAAATTAGATGAATACCATTGCTTATGTTTGAGTAAGAAAAATTATATTATGAAAATTCTAGCTTCATCAAAATTTGTTTGATGGTTGTAAACAGGATAAATTAAAGTGGAGAGATTAGAAGAAGAAAGTTTCAAATGATTTCTTGAACCAGAATTAAAAAGTAGATACAGAATATCTGTGTCTGCATGTGTGTGTAGTTTTACATAACAAAGAGAGCTAGAAAATATAGCAGAGATTGTGAAGGAAAAATAAGCAAGACATGACAATTAATTGTCCTAAGCAGTAGAAAAGAATGCCCAAAACATATTTGTTCTCAGATAATGGCAAAACACATCATACATTCTAGTTGTACCATTTCAAATGAAGACTGAGTTTGGTTTTAGAGATACTAAATTTTAATCTTATGTTCACATCTCAAAATGAAACTGATTAACAATCATGAAAAAAATGGCAACCTAAACATGGAGACTAAAATAGCAATAGGAATGTCACAATAAATGGGGACTCTCAAGACACCCCCATGTAATTTTAACTAAAATTAAAAATAATTGAAAAAGAATCTCACAGATGTTCCATGAATTTTCTTCCCCTGAGATTGACTTATAGACGTCCCAGCTTAATCACACTAAATTTTGAGGTATTTAATATATAAAAAGCATTCCAGCAAGATTTCAAAGCTCTTCCGCTTAAACTCCCAGCAAATAATTGACAGAAAGCAATTAGAGCCTACACATTTCAACTTGGCAGTCTGAAGCCAGAAAAGTGTTATGTGTTCAGCTTAAATTAGCTATAGGATGGCAGTAATGGGTGAATGATCAAATTATTTCTAAGCTAGCTTACTGTTGTTACATTAATATTCCACATACAACATTTATACCTAAATCCAATTCTACACAAATATGTGTATAAAACACTTCTATAGTTTTCTTTTAGCATATTTGACTTCAAATATTTTTACAATTCATGTAGTTATCTTTGTCTCTACTAATATATTTAGAAATCATATATTATTTTCTCATGAGTTATTAATATTAACTCTACATATAAAATATACATTTCAAGTTCCAATGCTAAACAAAATAATGATGACATAGTTACATATACTGTTTTTCATAAGCATGTGTTTCTGAAATTCTTAAACTTCAAGATCTTAAATATTTAAGTATTTATATTAAATCAAGAAAGACATGTTGATTCTATTAAAAAAGAACTAAAACATGAGTTAAATTTCAAAATACCCCCTCTATATGTATTTTAGTAGACCTTGAAGATTTAAAAAAATTCATATGAATGCCTTTATATATCAACTTTATATTAACAAACACTTCAACATAGTAATACCAATAAAGTATTGTGATACACAAAATTTATGTTGCCTAGTTTTGAATAAAAAGAAATATCAGACTGATTCTAATTACTAATGTGGAAACTGAATATAGTGAGAGAAAAAAAAGCCTAATAGGAAAATACATTATTAAAGTGAAACAAAGATTTTTTGAGAAAAGGACTTTTGCAAAAATATAAATGAAGGGAGAAAGTAGCAACAGTGTAGTAGAAAGCAGATCTGAACTTACCTTATTAAAATTAATTAGCTTTGCAAGATGGTTAATTAACTAGTTTTCTTTGTTTTAAAACACCATTCTAATTTTGAAATGTACAGTCCACTGAGTTTTAAACAGTTTTGTTTGTGTAATTAACATATTTTGATTAAATATCCCAATAGATTATAATGGGATACAAATAAGGATAAGCATTCTGTACTTTTGTAATTTAATCTGTAGGAAAAGTTATGGATATAGAAGAAAATTAGTGAGCATGCAACACATGATTTGTGTTCATCTACAATTTTTTTGTTTTTGACTAATGTCTTTGTTTTTCTGGAAGGAAAGAAAATAAACAAGACTTAAAATCAATGAAAATACCTATATGTAAATGTGGAAGTATAATAACATCTAACTATTTATGTTGTAGTTGTATTAGTTTTTGTAGCTGCATAATATATTCAGTAACATAACATACAATGTATGTTGTATCTCAATGCTACATTTCTTAATTTTAACACTTCCCAATAACATACAATGGTAATTCCTTAAGTCAAGGGCCAGGCATCGCCTACCTGCTTTCTTTGCTTAGGGTATCATGAGACTAAAATCCAGATCTTGACCATTGTATTGTCAAGAAGAGGTTTGGGCCCTTTTCTCAGCTTATCCAGGTTGGCAGAGTTTACTTCTTTAAACCTTAGCTCCCAGAATAGTTCACCATGTAGCTGCTTGCTTTTTGAAAGATAGTGAAGAATATATCTCTATAAGCTTCAAGTCTATTTCAGAGAATGACTGGACTTCACCCATAATAATCTCCCATTATATTGGTTCTAAATCAATTGATTGTGGATCTTAATGAAATCTAAAAAATCCTAATAATTTTGCCATATTCTTTTGGTTAGGAGCAAATTACATCTTCCCATATGGAAGAAAATTAGTCAAACTGAAGAAAACTAAGACAAGGCAAACCTTGAAAACAATCAGAAAGGAAAAAGATTCACAGATAAACAATTGAATAATTTATACCACATATATATAATTCATAGCATGCATATATACAACATTTTAGGACATACTTACGCTAAAGAAAAAGAATGCTTTGTTTATTTGCAAAAAAAAAATTATTGATGTTTTATGAGATATCTGTCAATCCTAAAATAGACTGTCTTTTTTAATTTACAGGATGTGGACAATTGGATTGTGAACTTTTACACCTGCAAAATAATTTAGAGTTATCGAACTATGATTTGACTATTTATTGCACCTCCCAAATAAAAAGATGCTACATGAAGTAGGTATTGAGTGGTTTTTAATCTACCAGAAAATGTACTCTTTGTCTCATCATTTAAAGAATGGTGGAAAGGAGTGGCCTACTGCATCAATGAATTTAGACTATGAGAATCTTCTAGTTGATTATATTGAGTACTTCAATCTAGTGCTAAATTTTTCTTAATTTAATGTACTGGTATTTTTTTACTTTAAATTTTAACATTAATTATTATAGAGCTGAGATTTATTCAAATTAAATGACTAATAATTAATATCTCAATGCCACATTTTCTTAATTTTAACTCTTCCAAATAACTTTCATAGTTCTCATTATTTAGTGTACACTAAGAACTGTGGAGGAAGGAAGTATATGGGTTTCTCCACAAATTGCTTTCTCCCTTGCTCACTCTCTATAGAATTTTTAATCCACTTTAATGTACCTACCCACTGACTTCCTACTCCACCAATTAACCATTCATTACCTAATTATCTCCTCAAGCTGAGCACTCTACTTCTGTAAAATAATTTCTCCTGGTTGTCATTTCTCTAAGAGTATTATTTCTACCCTTTAGTAAGTAATTTCTAGTAGTTTGAAAAGTGTTCAAATAATTCAGCTGATTTATAGCAGGCATTTTTCAATTTTCCTTAGACTTTTGCTATTGAAATAGGTATGCTGTAATTTTTACTGACATTTCATAATTACCAGTCTCATTTACAATTTTACAAAATGTACTAAGGTCTCTTTCCAAGGCAAAACTGTAAAAACTTCCATGATACTAAACATATGCTGAAATATCTCATCATCTCTCAAAAATGAATCATGAAATGAATAAATAATATTATGATTATGGGTATTTGAATAAATGAAACAAATATATTTTGACTATGGAGTTTTTATAAGTCTTTACCAAATAATCACAATGGAATAACTGATACCAAATCTTCCCTCCTCAATAACATATGAGGAAGAAAAACTCTTCAAGCCATAGGCAATAGAGAGCACAAGGTTTTGAACCCTGTGCAAAGGAAATCACAAGAATTTAACCCCAAAGATTCTTAGCTTCATGTCTGTGAACAGTTACCCAGTGCACACATCAATCAAAGCTAGAATCCTAAAAGGACATATATTTACACCAAGCTGAGGAGTAAGGAGTTAGAATTTGGGGCAGCTTAAGTGGCTGCAGTCTGTGAGTTAAAGCTTCAGAGAAACTGAAGTTGTGCAGAAAGGGTGTTCCAGAGGTCAAGGTGAAACTCCTCCTAGCACATAAGGACTGAGATCAGACCATTTAAACCTGACCAGATTTTAGCTTCTGAAGGGGTGTCCAGTTTTGAAGCAGTGCTGGATATGAATAAAGACAGAAAAAGCAGTTTCAGAGGACCCATGGCACCACCTTAGTAGGTATTTCTTTAACATGTGCCTGAGATACTAGAAACACCTGGGGGAAGCAACTAGATCATAAGAAAGCTGAAGCCTAATTCCTCTAAATCATCAGAGAGTGCAGAGTGTGGAATTTGACTACTGCCAAGTATGTGGACAGGGAAACATCTTGGGCTTGCCTTTGGTCTACACTATCAAAGTATACAATAAGCCTATGTGAATTCAAGGGGCTCCAGCAGTAACTAAACTTCCAGTTAAAATTAAATCTTAGGGAAAAAGTATCAGAATTTTGCATTTATAAGGTATAGGGATATACTGCACCCATATTCATTAAAAAAAAACTATCAATGACAAATGTGTTAAGATGATTTAGTGGGGGAAGAAATCTTTTCTACCAATGAAATGAGAGCAACTGAATAGACACAGATAAGAAGATGAAATGGACTTCTGCTACACATCAAATACAATGTTGTCACAAAGTGGAGACAAAAGCCAAATGTAAGCTAATGCTATGGAACCATGAAAATAAAACAGGTGTAAAAACTTTGAGATTGGAGAAGCCAATGTTTTCTTAGCTATGACATAAATTATGTGAAAATCAAAATAAAAAAATAGAACTACTTCAAAATTAAAGAAATTGTGCTGCAAAATATACCATCAAGAAAGTGAAAACTTGGAGATTCTAAGATGGCGGCGAAGGGAGTGCATCACCCCCGGGCGCCGCATCACTAAGCAGGAGAAAGACGATGCAAAACGGCTGAAGGCTATCTTTGGGAATTTCCAGTGAAATTGAGGTGCTCCAGAATCTAGTGGACAGATTTCCATCGTGCGAAGTTCGCTCTGAGAGCTCCATTTCTCCGCATGGAGGGTCGCATAGCCTGACAGGCGATCGTCCTGCGGCTGGAGTCTGTGGCGTGCGCCAGGGAGCGGCAGGGTGCCAGAGCGGGGGATCAGCGATACGGATTCAGGGGGGCTCCCGCCAGTGGTACATTGGAGCCCTTAGTGCTGAGTTCCGGCTTTGAAACAGAGGAGAGAAGCAGCCCAGTTTGGTTCCAGACACCGGTCGGACCACAGTGGAGGACAGCAGCCGCCATTTCGGAGAGATGATGTAATCATCCCCGTGTTCTACTGATCTCAGCCCATTCAACTATGGAACAGGTGATTTCAGGCGGGTATTTGCCTGCGTCTAGCAGACAGATTTCTTGCTCAGGCGCGGGACTGGGGATCTTGTGGAGAATACTCCTAGGGGCTCGTGCCTGGCAAGGCGTGTGCCGGGCTGAGCAGCTGGATTCTGGTTCCCGGGGCTAACCTGGCCCAGGTCTGAGGAATCTGCGGAGACTGCCGGTGGAGGCCAGTTCCAAGTGGAGCGTGCACTGAGCTTGGGGCAACTGAGTTCTGACTCCCGGAACAGTTTTGGCCTGGGGCTGGGGAACCCGTGGGGGTCGCTCGCTGGAGCCAGCTCCCAGAGGAGAGTGTATCGGGATCGGAGAGGCGGGGTTCTGGCTACCTAAGCTGCTTTGGCCCAAGGCTAGGGAACCGGCGGTGACTGCTTCTCAATCAGGGTCCGGCAGGGTGCTGTAGGGGCAGAGTGGAGCTTCCACCTGCGCCCAGAGCAGGCCAAGTGACCCGCCGGCGTGGTACCAGGACACCCCAAATGCAGCTGGGGCTGAAGAGAGTAGCCACCCATGCCTAGAATAGGACCAGCGATTCCGCGGCGCGGTAGCCAAGTAACCTCATTTGGAATAGGGGCTGTGCAGAACTGCCATCTGAGCAAGTAGGGCAGGCAGACCTGCCGCCAACTGGCAAGACAGGCCAGGTAGCCAGCGTGGTGGACACGTAACACCTAGGCAGTCGTGTCACACTGGTTGGAGTGGGGTTGGAGAAGGGTCGCCGCCCGGCTCCGGAGGGGGCTCAGCGACCCGTTAGAGAGGTAGTCAGGTACCGCCATTGGGAGTGGGGGCTGTGCAGAACTGCGACCCACCGGCCTAGAGGTCTGCCAGCGCGGTAGACACGTCACACCAATTGGAGTGGGGGCCCAGCAGAGCCTCAACCCACATCCAGATCAGGACCAAGGACCCCAGGGCATGGTAGTTACGTTACCACAATTGGAGTGGGGGCAGAGCAAAGCCGCCACCCGTGCCCGCAGGGGGGGCAGACCTGCGACCGATCAGCTTGGTAGACAGACCACCATAATTAGAGGAGGAGCACAGCCAATACCTGCCCTGCAAGGGAGACGTCCCAACTATACAAGAGCAACATAAATAAATAGGGGGTAAATTTCAAAAACACAACAGTTGCACCAAGCAGAAAGAAATGAGAGCAGTATGAAAAGACAAGGAAAGAAACGACCACAAGCAATGCAGGTCAACTCAACTTTAGAAGAGGTAATAGCTGCAACAGATGGAATGTCAGATAAAGAGTTCAGGATTTATATGCTTCAGATGATCTGGAGTCTCAAGGAAGACATGAGACAGCAATATCAGACAATGAAAGATCACATTGACAAACAAATCCAGGAAGTAAAAGATCAATTTCAAAGGGAGATAGAGGTAATAAAAACAAACAAGTAGAAATTCTAGAAATGCAGGAAACAATAAACCAACTTAAAAACTCAATTGAGAATACTACGAGCAGAGTAGATCACTTAGAAGAGAGAATATCAGACAATGAAGACAAAGTATTTCAACTAGAAAAGAACATAGACAGCTCAGCAAGTCTGCTAAGAAACCATGAGCAGAACATGCAAGAATTATGGGACAATATCAAAAGACCAAATTTAAGAGTCATTGGGATACAGGAAGGCACAGAGCTCCATTCCAAAGGAATAAACAGTCTATTCAGTGAAATAATACGAGAAAACTTCCCAGACTTGAAGAATGAGACAGAATCCCAAATCCTAGAAGCCTACAGGATGCCGAATGTGCAAAATCATAAGAGATCCACACCTAGACACATTATAATGAAGATGTCCAACATACAGAATAAGGAGAGAATTTTAAAAGCTGCAAGAGAAAGAGAGCAGATTACATTTAGGGGTAAACCAATCAGGATAACAGCTGATCTCTCAACACAGACTCTGAAAGCTAGAAGATCCTGGAATAACATATTTCAAACACTGAAAGAAAATGGGTTCCAACCAAGAATCGTGTATCCGGCGAAATTAAGCTTCAGGTTAGAAGATGAAATTAAAACCTTCCAAGATAAACAAAAGTTAAAAGAATTTGCAGCTAGAAAACCATCTCTTCAAAAAATCCTTGGCAAAACATTACAGGAAGAGGAAATGGAAAATAACATTGAAAACCAACAATGGGAGGTAGGACAGTAAAGGGGGGAAAGTAGTCAAAGAGGATAACAAATCAGGGTTAGTAACATCAATAAACAAATATGGATAGAAGAACAAACCATATCTCAATAATAACCCTAAATGTTAATGGCTTAAACTCACCAATTAAGAGACACAGGCTAGTAGAATGGATCACAAAACAAGAACCAACAATATGCTGTCTACAGGAGACGCATCTGATAGGAAAAGATATTCATAGACTGAAGGTGAAAGGTTGGGAAAAATCATACCACTCATATGGACTGCGGAAACAAGCAGGAGTGTCCATACTCATATCTAATAAAATAGATTTCAAGCCAAAGTTAATCAAAAGGGACAAAGAAGGACACTTCATACTGCTCAAGGGAACCATACACCAACAAGACATAACAATCATAAATATATATGCCCCAAATAATGGTGCAGCTGTGTTCATCAAGCAAACTCTTCTCAAATTCAAGAGTCTAATAGACCACCATACAATAATCATGGGAGACTTCAATACACCTCTCTCACCACTGGACAGATCTTCCAAACAAAAGTTAAATAAGGAAACTATAGAAATCAATAACTCAATTAACGACCTAGACTTAATTGACATATATAGACTATACCACCCAACATCAAGTAGTTACACTTTTTTCTCAGCAGCACATGGAACCTTCTCAAAAATAGACCATATATTATGTCACAGGGCAACTCTTAGACAATATAAAGGGGTAGAGATAATACCATGCATCTTATCTGATCATAATGGAATGAAACTGAAAATCAATGATAAAAGAAGGAAGGAAAAATCAAGCATCACCTGGAGAATGAACAATAGGTTGCTGAGTGATCAATGGGTTTTAGAAGACATTAAGGAGGAAATTAAAAACTTCCTAGAGTTAAATGAAAACACAGACACAACATATCAGAATCTATGGGACACATTGAAAGTAGTTCTAAGAGGAAAATTCATTGCTTGGAGTTCATTCCTCAAAAAAAGAAAAAACCAACAAATAAATGATCTCATACTTCATCTCAAAATCCTAGAAAAAGAAGAGCAAAACAACAGCAAAAGAAGTAGAAGGCAAGAAATAATTAAAATCAGAGCTGAAATTAATGAAACTGAAACAAAAGAAACAATTGAAAAAATTGACAAAACTAAAAGTTGGTTCTTTGAAAAAATAAATAAAATTGACAGACCCTTAGCCATGCTAACGAAGAGAAGAAGAGAGAGAACCCAAATTACTAGCATACGGGATGAAAAAGGCAATATCACAACAGATACTTCAGAAATACAGAAGATAATCAGAAATTATTTTGAATCCTTATACTCCAATAAAATAGAAGATAGTGAAGGCATAGATAAATTCCTTAAGTCTTATGATCTGCCCAGATTGAGTCAGGAGGATATTGACAACCTAAACAGACCAATAACAATAGAGGAAATAGAAGAAACCATCAAAAGACTACCAACTAAGAAAAGCCCAGGACCGGATGGGTATACAGCAGAGTTTTACAAAACCTTTAAAGAGGAACTAACACCAATACTCTTCAAGCTATTTCAGGAAATAGAAAAAGAGGGAGAACTTCCAAATTCATTCTAGGAGGCCAACATCACCCTGATTCCGAAACCAGACAAAGACACTTCAAAGAAAGAAAACTACAGACCAATATCTCTAATGAACCTTGACGCAAAAATCCTCAATAAAATTCTGGTGAATCGGATTCAAATGCATATCAAAAAAATTATACACCATCATCAAGTAGGATTCATCCCTGGGATGTAAGGCTGGTTCAATATAAGGAAATCAATAAATGTTATTCACCACATCAATAGACTTAAAAATAAAAACCATATGATCATCTCGATAGATGCAGAAAAAGCATTCGACAAAGTACAGCATCCCTTTATGTTCAAAACTCTAGAAAAATTAGGGATAACAGGATCATACCTCAACATTGTAAAAGCAATCTATGATAAGCCACAGGCCAGCATCATTCTGAATGGAGAAAAATTGAAGGCATTCCCTCTAAGATCTGGTACAAGACAGGGATGCCCTCTCTCACCACTTCTGTTCAACATAGTCCCCGAAACACTGGCCAGAGCAATTAGACAGACGAAAGAAATTAAAGGCATAAAAATAGGAAAAGAAGAACTTAAATTATCACTATTTGCAGATGATATGATTCTATACCTAGCAGACCCAAAAGGGTCTACAAAGAAGCTATTAGAGCTAATAAATGAATTCAGCAAAGTGGCCGGATATAAGATCAACACGCATAAATCAAAGGCATTCCTGTATATCAGCGACAAATCCTCTGAAACGGAAATGAGGACAACTACTCCGTTCACAATATCCCCCCCAAAAAATAAAATACTTGGGAATCAACCTAACAAAAGAGGTGAAAGATTTATACAATGAAAATTACAGATCCCTAAAGAAAGATATAGAAGAAGACCTTAGAAGATGGAAAAATATACCCTGCTCATGGATAGGCAGAACCAACATCATCAAAATGGCCATATTACCAAAAGTTCTCTATAAGTTCAATGCAATGCCAATCAAAATCCCAACAGCATTTCTTATAGAAATAGATAAAAGAATCATGAAATTCATATGGAATAATAAAAGACCCAGAATAGCAAAAACAATGCTAAGCAGGAAGTGTGAATCAGGCGGTATAGCGATACCAGACTTCAAACTATACTACAGAGCAATAGTAACAAAAACAGCATGGTACTGGTACCAAAACAGGGGGGTGGACCAATGGTACAGAATAGACGACACAGTAACCAATCCACAAAACTACAACTATCTTATATTTGATAAAGGGGCTAAAAGCATGCAATGGAGGAAGGATAGCATCTTCAACAAATGGTGCTGGGAAACCTGGAAATCCATTTGCATCAAAATGAATCTGAATCCCTATCTCTCGCCATGCACAAAAGTTAACTCAAAATGGATCAAGGAGCTTGATATCAAATCAGAGACACGGCATCTGATAGAAAAAAAAAGTTGGTTATGATCTACATACTGTGGGATAGGGTTCCAAATTCCTCAATAGGACACCCATAGCACAAGAGTTAACAACTAGAATCAACAAATGGGACTTACTCAAACTAAAAAGTTTTTTCTCAGCAAAAGAAACAATAAGAGAGATAAACAGGGAGCCTACATCATGGGAATAAATCTTTACTCCACACACTTCAGATAGAGCCCTAATAACCAGAATATACAAAGAACTCAAAAAATTAGACAATAAGATTACAAATAACCCAATCAATAAATGGGCCAAGGACCTGAACAGACACTTCTCAGAGGAGGACATACAATCAATCAATAAGTACATGAAAAAATGCTCACCATCTCTAGCAGTCAGAGAAATGCAAATCAAAACTACCCTAGGATACCATCTCACTCCAGTAAGATTGGCAGCCATTAGGAAGTCTAACAAGAATAAGTGCTGGAGAGGATGAGGGGAAAAGGGCACTCTTGTTCATTGCTGGTGGGACTGCAAATTGGTGCAGCCAATTTGGAAAGCAGTATGGAGATTTCTTGGAAAGCTGGGAATGGAACCACCATTTGACCCAGCTATTCCCCTTCTCAGTCTATTCCCTAAAGACCTAATAAGAGCATGCTACAGGGACACTGCTACATCGATGTTCATAGCAGCACAATTCAGTATAGCAAGATTGTGGAATCAGCCTAGATGCCCTTCAATACATGAATGGATAAAAAAAATGTGGCATTTATACACAATGGAGTATTACTCTGCATTAAAAATGACAAAATCATAGAATTTGGAGGGAAATGGATGGCATTAGAGCAGATTATGCTAAGTGAAGCTACTCAATCTTTAAAAAACAAATACCAAATGACCCCTTTGATATAAGGGGAGTAAACAAGGACAGGGTAGGGACGAAGAGCTTGAGAAGAAGATTTACATTAAACAGGGATGAGAGGTGGGAGAGAAAGGGAGTGAGAAGGGAAATCGCATGGAAATTGAAGGCGATCCTCAGGGATATACATAATGACATATAAGAGGAAAGGAGGGGTAAGACAAGATAATACAAATCGAAGAAATGATTTACAGTAGAAGGGGTAGAGAGAGAAAAGGGGAGGGGAGGGGAGGGGAGGGGAGGGGAGGGGGGATAGTAGAGAATAGGACAGACAGCAGAATACATCAGACACTAGAAAGGCAATTTGTCAATCAATGGAAGGGTAACTGATGTGATACAGCAATCTGTATATGGGGTAAAATTGGGAGTTCATAACCCACTTGAATCAAATTGTGAAATATGATGTATTAAGAACTATGTAATGTTTTGAACGACCAACAATAAAAAAAAAAGAAAGTGAAAACTTAGTACAATGAATGGATGAAAAAAAATGGAAATCGTATATCTTGTAAGAGATGTGTATCCAAAATACATAAAGAATTCTTACAACTCAATAATGTCCACACAAAATACTCAATTTAAAAAAATGAGTGAATAACTTGAACATTTACCACAAAATAGATTTAAATAGCAATCTACATATAAAAAGAAACTCAATAACATTAGCCATCAAGGAAATGAATACCAAAACCAAAATGAGAAGTAACTTTGTACCCATTGGGATTCCTATGATCAGAAAGAGAGAGAAGAAGTGAACCTATAGAGAAAATGGAACATCTATACATTGATGTTGAGTATGTAAAATAATGTAGTCTATTTGCAAAATAGTTCCTCGGAGGGTTAAAACTAGAGTAACCATATAATGTAGTAATTTCATACCTAGGTATTCATGCAAAAGAAATAAAAAATATCTTTACACTGAAATTTTTGCATGAATGTACATGAAATATTAGTCATAATAAGTATGAAGTTGGGTTGGGGATGTGGCTCAAATGGTAGCATGCTCGCCTGGCATGCGTGAAGCACTGGGTTCGTTCCTCAGCACCACATAAAACTAAAATAAAGAGATTGTTTTCACCTAAATAAATAAATAAGTATGAAGTAAAAACAACTTAAATATCCATAAGCTAATAAATTAAAGGTGGTTTATCCATGCAAGCACATAGTATTTGTTAATGAAAATGTAAGAAAGGGTACCTCAGTTCAGTAGGACTCCAGTGTTCGGGCAGCACCCAAAGCCTGAAGTTCTAGTCCATGCAAGACTCAGTGAGCACCTTAGCAGAATCACCTATCAACACACCTGCAGATCCCCAAGACTTTGCTCCACTCCCACACAGGTTACTCAGCTGCTACCCACCCACAGAACAATGCCATCTCCCAGCTCCCCCCACCTCACCAGATACTGCCTCTTTGCTCAACATTCTTGTAATATTAAGTGGGGGCAGTTCCCAGATTGGATCTCCAGGGGCCGGTGGATTTTTGCAGAAATCACCAGCACTGAAACCACCAGCACTGCGACCACACCCACAGAAATCAGAGCCTCAGGGCTCAAGTAAGTCTCCAGACTCCAGACTCAAAGCCCTCAGTTCTAGCTCACCCAAGTCTTAGCAGAAACACTTCTCACCTGGAGACTAAACTGTATGATACTGAATGAACAATGGGCCACAGATGACATCAAGGAGGAGATTAAAAAATTCTTAGAGGTAAATGAGAACACAGATATAACATATTGAAATCTCTGGGACACTATGAAAGAAGTATTAAGAGGAAAATTAATTGCTTGGAGTTCATTCCTTAATGACCTCACTTTACATCTCAAAGCCCTAGGAAAAAAGAACAAACCAGCAGCAAAAGCAGTAGAAGGCAAGAAATAATTAAAATTAGAGCTGAAATCAATGAATTGAAACAAAAGAAACAATTGAAATAATTGACAAAACAAAAAGTTGGTTCTTTGAGAAAGTAAATAAAATTGACAGACCCTTAGCCACACTAATGAAGAGAAGGATAGAGAGAACTGAAATTAACAGCATATGGGATGAAAAAGGCAATATCACAACAGACACAACAAAAATACAGAGGATAATTAGAAATTATTTTGAAAACTTTTACTCCAATAAAATAGGAGATAGTGAAGGCATTGATGAATTTCTTAAGTCATACGACTTGCCCAGATTGAATCAGGAAGATATACACAATTTAAACAGACCAATATCAAGTGAGGAAATAGAAGAAACCATCAAAAGTCTACCAACAAAGAAAAGCCAAGAACTGGATGGATACACAGCTGAGTTCTACAAGACCTTTAAAGAGGAACTAATACCAATACTCTTCAATTTATTTCAGGAAATAGAAAAAGAGGCAGTAATACCAAACTCATTCTCTGAGGCCAATATCACCCTGATCATAAAACCAGGCAAAGACACATCAAAGAAAGAAAACTTCATACCAATATCTCTAATGAACATAAATGCAAAAATTCTCAATAAAATTTTGGCAAATCAAATACAAAAATATATCAAAAACATTGTGCACCATGATCAAGTGGGATTCATCTCAGGGATGAAAGGTTGGTTCCACATATGGAAATCAATAAATGTAATTCATCATATCAATTGACTTAAAGAATCATATAATCATCTCAATAGACACAGGAAAAGCATTTGATCAAATACAGCACCCCTTTACATTCTAAGCACTAGAAAAACTAGGGATAATAGGAACATATCTCAACATTGTGAAGGCTATCTATGCTAAGCCTCAGGCCAACATCATTCTAAATGGAGAAAAAATGTAAGGCATTCCCTCGATAAACTGGAACAAGACAGGGATGCCCTCTTTCACCACTTCTATTCAACATAGTTCTTGAAACACTGGGCAGAGCAATTAGTCAGATGAAAGAAATCAAAGGGATATGTATAGAAAGAGAAGTACTTAAATTAGCATTATTTGCTGATGATATGATTCTATACCTAGAAGACCCAAAAAACTCCATCAGAAAACTTCTAGAACTAGTAAATGAATTCAGCAAAGTAGCAGGATATAAAATCAACATACATAAATCAAAGGCATTCCTGTATATCAGTGACAAAGCTGATGAGAAGGAAATGAGTAAAACTACCCCATTCACAATAACTTCAAAAAAAGAAAAATAAGATACATGGGAATCAACTTAATGAAAGAGGTGAAAGATCTATACAATGAAAATTACAGAATCCTAAAGAAAGAAATCAAAGATCTTAGAAGATGGACAGATCTACCTTGCTCTTGGATAGGCAGCATTAATATTATCAAAATGACCATACTACCAAAAGCACTATACAGTTTGAATGCAATTCTGATCAAAATCCCAATGTAAATCCTCATGGAAATAGGAAAAGCAATCATGAAATTCATCTGGAAAAATAAGAGACCCAGAAGAACTAAAGCAGGAAGAGCGAAGCAGGTGGCATCACTATACCAGACCTTAAACTGTAGAGCAGTAGTAACAAAAACAGCATGGTATTGGCACCAAAACAGACTGGTAGACCAATGATACAGAATAGAGGACACAGAGAGTAACCCACAAAATTACAATTATCTTATATTAGACAAAGGCGCCAAAAACATGCACTGGAGAAAAGATAGCAGCTTCAACAAATGATGCTGGGAAAACTGGAAATCCATATGCAACACAATGAAATTAAACCCCTATCTCTCACCATGCACAAAACTCAACTCAAAATGGATCAAGGACTTAGGAATACAATGAGAGACCCTGAATCTAATAGAAGAAAAAGAAGGCCCTAATCTTCATCATGTGGGATTAGGTCCCAACTTCCTTAATAGGACACCTATAATGCAAGAATTAAAACCAAGAATCAATAAGCGGGATGGAATCAAACTAAAAAGTCCTTCTCAGAAAAAGAAACAATTTGTGAGGTGAACAAAGAGCCTACATCCTGGGAGCAAATCTTTACCTCCACACATCAGATAGAGCCTTAATCTCTAGGGTATAAAAAGAACTCAAAAAGCTAAGCACCAAAAAAACAAATAACCCAATTAACAAATGGGCCAAAAACCTGAACAGACACTTCTCAGAAGAGGATATTCAATCAATCAACAAATATATGAAAAAAATGATCATCTTCTCTAGCAATCTGAGAAATGCAAAGCAAAACTACTCTAAGATATCATCTCACTCCACTAAGAATGGCAGCTATTATGAAGACAAACAACAATAAGTGTTGGTGAGGATGTGAGGAAAAATGTACACTCATACATTGCTGGTGGGGGTGCAAATTGGTGCAGCCAATCTGGAAAGCAGTATGGAGATTCTTTGTAAATCTGGGAATGGAACCTCCTTTTGACCCAGCTATCCCTCTCCTTGGACTATACCCAAAGGACTTAAAAACAGCATACTACAGGAACACAGCCACATCAATGTTTATAGTAGCACAATTCACAATAGCTAAACTGTGGAGCCAACCTAGATGCCCTTCAGTGGATGAATGGATAAAAAAAAAATGTGGTATATACACACAATGAAATTTTACTCAGCAATAAAAGAGAATAAAATCATGGCATTTGCAGGTAAATGGATGGCATTGGAGGAGATAATGATAAGTGGAGTTAGCCAATCCCCAAAAAACAAATGCCGAATGTTTTCTTTGACATAAGGAGGCTGACTCATAATGGGGTAGGGAGGGGGAACATGGGAGGAATAGATGAATTCTAGATAGGGAAGAGGGGAGGGAGGAGACAGGGATAGAAAGGGTAGTGGAAAGTGATGGACATTATAAAGTATGAAGACACGAATTGGGTGTCAACCTACTTTATATACAAACAGAGATATGAAAAATTGTGGTATATATGTGTAAGAAGAATTGTAATGTATTCCACTGTCGTATATTTAAAAAAAATAAAGTCAATTAAGAAAATGATACCTCAATATTGATGAAACATGAGAATTAATTATTTTCATGTTTGCCTCATACAAAGATGTTTATTCTGTTTTCTTCTGATTGTTTTCAAGATATTGATTTTCTCTTAATTTTCTGCACTTTGATTAATTTATTGCAATATGTCTGCTGAATGTGTATATGCTTTGCTGTTTTGTTGTGCTACCAGGAGTAATTGATTTTCATACAGTAAGAATGTTTTTGGCTATTTATGTGTTCCTGTCCCAATCTGTTTATTGTTTGATATTATCTCACTCAGGTCACTAAAATCTCTGTTTACTTTTCTTCAATCTTTGTCAATCTGTTCTTCAAATTGATTATTTCTACAGAGTCATAGTAAATTTACTGAGTCTTTTTCCTGCCATCTGTAATTTTCCAAGAGCATCAACTCTTAATTTTCATTGTCTTTAGATTTTGTTTGTTTGTTATTGGTGTGTCTATTTCTCTGATGAACTTCTCATTTATGATTAATTCAGATCATTTTCTTTGTTTAATGTTGTCTATGATAGATCCTTTAAATTTGTTCTTGCTTAGTTCAACTTCTAGGCCAGTTAAGGATAGATTCCTATCTATTGAGTTTCTCATAACTGTAACTATATTACGACTATACATACATGTACAGTTATTATTATATTTTGATCATGAATTTTAAAAATATTTTTGTTCTTCAGTTCATGGTCACTTGGCCTTGTTGCTTTGGGCCTGTGGTAGCAGAGTACCTGGTGAGAAGTGCATGGTGAACGAAATCTGTTCACGTCATACCAACCAAGAAACAGAAATGAAGGGGCTGGGATCCAAAATTCTCCTTCAGTGGCATGTCCCTAATGAATTAACTTCCTTTTGGGCCTCACTCCTTAAAGGTCCCTCCACTCCAGAAGAACCCATAGCCTGGCAACCAAACCTTGGCTATATGGATCTTTGGGGGACATACAGATCCAAATCTAGAGTTCTTACATGATGCTATGCATGGAGAAGGAAGTGCAGGATATGCCAGTTAACAGAATGGCCCTTGTTCCTATTTTCTATGGAGTGAAGAGTCTTTCAAGGAAGGCAAATGAATTATACCAATGTTTGTTTAATTGCAGTAAAGAATATTACAGTGTAGACACTGAAAAAAATATGTGTACACTAATTTGGAGTGAACCTGTACCTAGCCAAATAGCTGGCATATCACAGTATACCTTCAAAGATTATGAAATTATCAACATGGAAATAAATTCCATAAGGAAATAGTACCTAAAGAGATTTTTGACTTATATTAAGTCTTAAAAAATAAAATTGTAGGTAGCTTAATTTTTCCTTTAGTAATAGAAATATCCTCAGTTTGGCATACAACTGAGAAACAAAACAGAATTCCCACAGTCTCAGTTATTAGAGACTTTCTTTGTCAGTAGTTTTAAGTATTAAGAGAAATTTGTTTTCTTGGCATCTAGAAAACTTTAAGTTTTCATTATGACTTCTTCATTCTTTTGAGAGTCTTATATTTACCTGTTTATTTTATTTGGCTTAATTCCATCAGTCAATTATATTACATGAACTTTTAATTTGAAAAACAATGAGAACAAGATGCCAAATATCTTTATGGGGCATGAAATTTGAGAATTAAACTTTTTTACTATGTTTATTCAACTATGTTTAATATATTGTGGAGAACATCTGAAGTATGTGACATCAAATTAACTTTACACACTCCTTAAATCATCCTGGTATTAGGGGATTATTAGTCACCATTGTTCATTTGAGAATATTCAGATACTCATTTTCATAATTATCTGATTATTTTTAATTTTTCATGCAAAATTTTCTCTATTTTTCTTTTCCTTTCTTTCTCTTTTTTTGCAACTGGCAGATGAGAGAAAGGAATTTGTTCAGATGTTTTTTAACATTTAATATGAGTCTGTTAACACAACTTGTAAACAGATGGGAAAGTAAATTGCTTGCATTTTACTAAGCTGCTTTCATCTTTCCAGAGTCTAGCAATGACATATAGCTTAAAGACACAAATATAAAAGTGATTACAATACATTTGGCTAAAAAGTGAGTGAATGGCTTAAGGCATTAACACAATGCCAAATATTTTACTTCTAGATTACTTAAACTTATGTCAACTAATTAGCAGTTTTACTTACCAATCTATAGCAAACCAGTTCTTTCATATATCCACTAATTTATCCAAAAGCATTCAGTATGTCTTGATGAGACAGTAAAATTTAAAAATAAATAAAACACAATTCTTGCCCTAAAAATTTTTAACTTTTAATGTAATAGATATTTTTCAAAGAAAAAAATTATAATAAAATATGATAAATATTACAGTTGGATTGGCTAGCATAGCCCAAAGTAGATATAGTATCTTAAATGTTTGTATTTATAATCATAGTAATTTTTGTAACGTAAAATGTGAGAGTGGTTGAGAAAAGTGGAGAAGGCATTGCTTATTTATTTGCAATTGTCAAAAGGAGTTGAGAAACATCTGCTGACACATAATTATAAAGAACAAACATCTCCAGGGGTACATCAATCTGAAGGTACATCAACATGAATCACCAAAGAAAATGAACATACCCAACTATCTATGGTGCAGTTTCTATTGAAGAAACTGGTTTTTTTTGCACATGTCAACACTATAATAAAGAAAGCCACCCCTGTTTAAATGTATTAGGGAAAGACCATTAGGTATTAATCATATCGAGGGTAGAAGTCATATTTAAATATTCTATTTTATGGATGAGCAAGATGATTACAGGGCTTATGTCAGTTTTTCATTACTGAAGCAAACATCTGAGATAACAAATTTTAAAAAAAGGAAATGTATATGTGAGTTCACAGATTTGGAGAGGTTAGTTCAGGATCTCTTGGTCTCCTTGTTTTGAGGTCTAGTGTGAAGCAGCACATCATGGCAGGCAGCATGTGGCAGAGCTTAGCCATTTACCTATTGTTATGGTTTGGATGTGATGTGTCTCCTTCAAAAAGCTCACATGTGAGACAATGTAGAAAGGTTCAGAAGAGAAATGATTGGGTTGTAAGTGTTTTAACCTAATTAGTGATTTAATCCCCTGATAGGATTAACTGAGTGGTAACTGAAGTGGTAGGGTGTGGCTGGAGGAGGTGGTAATTGGCGCTTGGCTATTAGTATATATTTGTAACTGGATACCGGAGCCTCTTTCTGCTTCTTGATGACTGTGTGACCTGCTTCCCTCCACCACATTCTTTCACCATGAGGTTCAACCCCACTTCAAGCTCTGAAAAGTGAAACCTGCCTCCTATGGACTAGGACCTCTGAAACCTTGAGCCCTCAAATAACTTTTTTCTCCTCTATAATCGTGCTGGTCAGATCCTCTTAGTCACAGCAGTGAAAAAATCTGGCTAAAACACCTCTTAAGGCTAGAAAGGAACAAAAGTAAAAATAAGTTGGTGTGGCTGGGGATTTGGCCCGCAGACTGTAGTTTTCCAAACCTTTGATACATATCCCCCCAAACAATGTGGGTATTGAAATAGTATATCTCACCTAATATTAAATGAAAAAAAATATCCTTAGGTAAAGAAAATGGACAATATGGACCTCTGCTTCTGCTTCTGTTATATTTTCCACTAATGATTAGGATGTTGAAATTGAAATTGGTAGGGTCATAAAAAACAGAACACAAAATAAAATTTTTTTAGAATAATCTGTCACTAAGTATGTTCTGTCATCACAGGTTCTGGGGAATGCTATCACACATTATGTCAAAAAATTGTTCCATATTAAAATTAGTCTCCAAAATATAACTTCAAAGTTGATTTTTTTTAAAAAAAACCAATTATCAAAATAAATTTAAGCAATCACTCATTGTGATATCTGAGTGAGGCTGGATTCAACAGTAAGAGTGCTCCCATGATCTTACTACTAAATTCTATTTTCTCAAATCTACTATACTGAAAAAGTAATAGAAATAATCATGAATATTTGGGGACTACTTTATGTCACTTATTTTTCAAAGCTTTTTTTTTCTTTTATATAAAATTATAAATAGTCATTTGAAATATTGGAAAGAAACATAGTCAAATCCCTATAAAGGTATAGTTATTTCTAAAATTATATAAATGACTTGACCAAGAATCTAAATATTCACTAATTTATTTTTTTCTCAATAGTTAAGAAACTTTAACCAATATGCAGTGTCTAGATTATTTTGTCATCTTTATTTTATTGGAAATTTAAGATGGACAAACTCTCAATGTTTACATTGAACCACAGACAACTATGTTTAAAATACCCTAAAATGTCTTCAGAAAAAAAAATCATTGAAATATATTCCACAAAACACATCAAGCTCTCCAGTAACTAAGAAAAAAATTATCCTTCTAATTATTTTTTTTTACTTATACCTTTATATAGCTGGCAGATTTCTGAGGATGACGTTTTGAGTGATTTGATGTGTGTTATTATTCGTGGATAAATAAAAGAAATATATAAATTTAAATAGAGCCAGAAAAAAATAGCACTAGCAAATATAAAGAGAAAACCTCTCTGTGCAGTTCTGATTTTCCCAGTGCAAGTCACAGACAGGTCAGAATTGCCAATGAATAATAGACAGTGGCCATCATCTCCTGTTTCAGACTCTCTCTTCCATGGTAGTGTAGGTCAGTCTCATTATCTTCTCCATATTCAGCTGAATTCTCCTGAGTATTAAAGAAAGTTACTTTCACATTTCTATTCTATAACATATATTCTAACATGATAGGAGAAGACGAATTGAATTTTAAGACATGAGCACGTAAAGTGATGAACTTGAGAAAAGAAAACTGGAGACTGATGACATAATTTAACAAAGACCTTAGTATAATATACTGGAACCGAACAGAAGGAAAGCAGGGAAGAACAAGAAAGGAAGAGATACAATTATTTAAAGATTTAGTACAGTAAATTACATGTTTACCTAATCTATTGTTTGGGCTTCCCCAGACTTCTTTTGACAAAATTATTTTTTCCCACATATATCCCATACTTTTACATTCTTCCTTCCATGGCATTCAATTTGTCAGAATTTTGATGAAGTAATGTGTCAATAGATGAAATCATATTATTATTCCTTCAGTGTTTTTGTTGTGTTGTTATTTTTTCCTGATCCCCTGCCCCTGGGATAGTTTTGTAAAATCTTTCTTAAATATTGTATTCATCTACCGAGATCTCTGCTCAATCTGTTTAAATGTGTCCAAGTTGAGATGACTTACCTGATAATAATCAATCAGAGTTTTCTTATGTATTTTGAAATAATGAATCTACCAGTCTTTTTCCACATGCTTTGTGTGCTACAATATATTTTAATCACTCTAGCTGGATGCATGTAATATCAATCAGTTTGCATTAACAACTCTCTTTCTCTGCTTGTGTACAGCCTTGAGAGATTTAGGTTTTTCCTGATTATGTGCACATATTTGCAAATGTGCATAAACTTTTAGATTACCAGAAATATATTTAAAGGTTTATTTATTTAATATTTTGCAGTGCTGGGGATTGCATCTACCATCTCATACAGAATAAGCAAGCTCTCTACCACTGCATTATATCCCCATATCTTTATGAGATTTTCAATGTCTTCTGTGGACATTCATTTTTCTTAAAAGGAAGTTTTTTTTTTCTTTTACAATTTTTGATATCTTTTACCCCAAACTGCTATTGCTTCTTCAGGAACTGTAGTGCTCAACAATTGCCTCTGATTGTTTTTAACAAATATACAAAAGATAGCATTGTTTGCACTGAGTGAATTCTAAGTCATATCAAGCAAATACAAGTACGAAAATTGGACCTTTTCAGGAAGCAGACAGATAGGTCAAAGTGCCACAATTCTCTGAAGATGAGTCCCTGGAGAGCTATAAATATGTTCTGCTCTCATCACCCATGGCAAGAAGATTGTTTTCACAGCTTCCATAATTGTTAGGGTGCTGGTTTTACAAGGGCAAGTCAGAGTTAGAAAGTAAGAGGAAGGTACAGGGTAAGTTAAAATGTCCAATTTCTTACTAAGAGTTTCCCATTTTTGCTTGAGAAATATTTCTCAGATTTTTGGAAGCCTTTGGTTAATTTTCAGGTTTCTTAAAATCAAATATTGACAATTTATGTTAGTGTTCATATTTTTTTTCAAGTAGCATATTTTTGGTTTCTTGCTTGGCCATTTTGGACATCCTTCTCTTCTAAGTAAGGATTTAACTTTTAGTAAGATCGGATCAATAAATAATAAAGAAAAAGTGAATTCTTTCACATATTGTATTAAGAAAAACCGGTGATTATAGGGAAGAAAATTCAAGTTGTTTCCTACATGAAATTGTGTAAAGAATATTGCATATTTTAAAGAATTAAACATGAAGGATAAAATTATTCAGTTAATGCACTTACCTGAAAAGATATTTTTGAGCTAGAGTTAAGAAAGGAATTTCTAAGAGTTCTAAATTGCAACATGAAGGTAATATGTTGAAGACTCTGATTACATAAAGTTTTTTTTTCTGTACAAATATGCACAGTATGCATAATTTGGATGATATAGTATAGATTGAGAAAATAATTACAATTTCTGAAACTAATATTTAATATTTATGATGTCCAGAAATTCCTGCAATTTAGCAAAAAAAGTCTTTAAAATCAAAATTGCCAAAAAATATGGATAGAAATTTTATAAAAGAATAAATCTAAAACCCTCAAAATTTGAAACCCCAAAATGGAAATATCAATGAGACATTACATTACAATGCTGAGAGTGGAAAAGTTAAGTTGGGGAATGAAGCCATGTATTCACAGACTTGAGGATAAGCTACTTCTCAAATACTGCTGGTGAAAACATTGGTAGGTGCACAAATATTGTTTGACTAACACAGATATGGAAGAGGAATCTGTTTAAATGTTTCCAAGTTGACTTAACTGGAATTTTGCTTTTGGTGGTACATGCAAATGACATAAATAAGTTTTTACACATACAGATGACAAAAATAAATTTATTCACTTTAACATGCCTAAATATTTATTGAACAAATGAAATCAATTATAAGAGTTTTCTGTTTGAGAACTCTTTCTATGCTAAATATAATAACTACTAATTGTGCAATATAAAACAGAATCTTTCAGTGGCGTTTGAGTGGATGTTCACATTTTGTTACAAGAAACAAAAATTCAAAGCTTAGGTAGAGGATAAGAAAACTCTAACAGTAGGTACTACATTAAGGTTAGGGGATGAGCTATGTAGTTCTCTACTATACTGTAATTAAGAGAGATGTTAATAGAGCTCTGTACTGTGTTAGCTAGTTTTTCATGGGTTTGATCAAAATACTTGACAAGATCAACTTAAAAGTAGGAAAAGTTCCTTTTGAGCTCACAGTATCAGAGCTTCAGATTCCATTTCTTTGGGCTCAGTGTGAGGAACAACATCACAGTGAAGGTTATGTTGGAAGAGCATTGCTTTGTTCATGGAAGCCAAGAAGAAGATGATAGAAAGAGGGAAATGGCATGACTCCATTGACACATCTCCTCCAGTCACACCCAACCTGCCTCCAATTACCAGACCTTTCAAATTTTAATCCATCAAATGGATGAATCCACTGATTAAGTTACAGATCTCACAATCCACTTATTTTACCTCAGAACACTCCTGCATGAAAACAGGATATTGGGGGATACTTCATATCCAAAACACAATATTCTACCCCTGTCCTCACTCAGGTGCAGGTCACAACCCCACAATCCTTAACCTCCTAGAAAGAAGTTCCCCACTGCTACTATCCATTTTTCCAACAAAACTCTTGCCTTTCATTTCTGAACCATCAAAGATCACCACATTCTTTCCTGTTGACGACTGAATCTATTGACTGATTTTCACCATTAAAACTAAAATAGTATTATTTTTACACTATGATTGTAAGGAACCAAGAGGTGAATTCTAGTGAATTCTTTTAATTTTATGTTGTTCAGATTTTCGTTTTGAATATAGATTTAATCTTTCCAAAACAGAAGTATGACACAGTCACTCATAACGGTTTCTAGTTCTATACCACCCTCTAATTGCTCAAGACCTTGACCAGAGATAAAAATTTAGAGGCCTTTCTTCTACCTAAAGGACTGGGCTACCCACTTTCCTTCTCCTTCCACTTTTTTTGAATAGTGCATTCAGTCATTTGCTCTCAAACTTAGTGACCACAGCTTCTTCTCCAATATATACTGCTGGTTGACATTCATTCTCTCTAGCTGTTCTTCTTATTCCACATCCCTGTCTCTTGTGACTCCAGGGGAAACAGGACTGAGCTTCTGAACTCATTAAGCCCTTCTTGTCCAAGATCAGTAAGTAAAGATCTTTGAATTTATATTCTATTGTGGTGGTTCACTTAATATACACTTTCCAACTAAAAAATCAGATACTACCCCAGCATGGGATTTCCTTGGGACAACATGGGCTCAACAAGGTGACTTTCCAACAGCAAAGAAATGGCCAGGAACCATGAATTGGACACAGGTCAGATAAGAACCACAGGGGTGTCTGTCAGCACAAATGTTTCTTGCATCAGGGAGCCAGGTCTCAAGTTGGAAACTAGGCTTTAGGCATTCTAGGTAAGGATAATAGCCTGTGAAAAGCACACTGTAAACACACACTTCCAGCTGCTCTGTATTTCTATTAGGACAGTGTTATTAGCCACTCTGATACCGGATTCATAGTTTTGCTGGGGGCTCTAAAGACATGATTAACTTGCACTGTTGGCAGAATAATTAAAACTATGTTTATAAGATTCACACACATGCCCAATATAATTGAGCACAGTAAAATTTGTATGAGCATGCACAGCATCTTAAACTAAGTAATATATTATTATTCCTGGTGAAAGAAAAGTTTCTAAATCCATGTTTCTATTGTTGAGAAAAATACTGCATTTTTTCTATAATTGATTCTCCACTAAAACTAATTTTTATTTTTATTTTTTAAATATAGAAAATACATAGGCTTCCAAAGCTGTTTAATTACAAAGCCATATATTGTTCGCTGCCTAAAGTTTATGGACCAGTTAATAATAAAATGTTGGGTTGGTAACATGAGAAACTATTTTTTTTACTGCTCTACACTCAAAGCAATTAATGTAGTCAAATAGATAAGAAACAACTTTCTGTTATCAATGGAAACATTTTATCACATAACCTACCTACCATGATAGTTCAAGATATCAAGATTTATTTGAACTCCACCTGGATTGTTAAGCATTCAGTCAATTAGTTTATTTGGCTGTCAGCATGCAACTGATATTTCAAGTCTCTAGACAAGCAAAAAATAAAATAAAATAACCTGTTAACCAGTATAGATTTCAGTTACTGAAATGATATTGCTAACATTCAGGTCCATCTGTCAATTTCAGGGGAAAAATATGTTTAAGACCTTTTATCTTTTATTTTATTTTTTAATTTTTTCCTGTTCCTTACTTCCATCCCTCTCTTCTTCATTCATTCTTTCCTTCCCTTCCCTCCTTATTTATTTATTTATTTATTTATTTATTTATTTATTTATTTATTTATTTATTTATTCCTCTTCCTCCTCCTCTTCTTCCGCCACCCCCCTTCTTATTCTTCTTCATTTTCCTCATCTTCTTCTTATTTCTTATTCTTCCTCCTCCTCCTCTTCCTCCTTCTTCTTATTATTTAGAAGGCAGGTAACAGAACTAATTTTTTTCTTCAGAAGAAGACACCCATTATTAGTGAAATCTGGGATGTCACATTATTTGTCACTTCAGGTTTTCAAAATCCTCTTCAATGATGCAAATGTTCCCTCCATTTTTGTTAGTTTTCAAGGGAGATTTTTAGTAAAGAGGAAGCCAGGGGCTCTGTGGACAAAACAGTTTGAAAATTTCAGATCCACTGAAATAGTCAAATTAGAATTACCATTGGATTAGTAAATTTTCTTAAAAATGATATTAAAAGTGAGAATCAGTATATTTAGCAACATGAAAACCATTGGAAAATAAAGTGGAACTATTTTTAAATGGACATGATTTTTCAGTTATTACTCATCATTTTGTGACACAATTTGAAAATTGTATTCAAGAAATAGTAACTTAAGGAAAGCAATGTAATTCAGTAATTAATGATAGCTCCCAAGAAAGCATAATGCTACAAAATATAGAAGACACTTATAGATAAAGGCTAGACATACACATAGATGTCAAAAAGCCTTCAATTCTGCCCTTCATTCTATCATATAGATTTTGAGAACATGGGCAAGTAAAGTGTTTCTTCAAAAGTGGCACTATTAGCCAGGCATGGTGGCACACACGTAATCCCAGTGACTCTGGAGGCTGAGGCGGGAGGATCAGCCCTAGCGACTTAGTGATGTCCTAAGCAACTGAGTGGGACCTATCTCCAAATTTTTAAAAAGGTCTGGGCTACCTCTGAGTTCAGTCCCTACTATCAAAAAGAAAAAGAAAAAAATATATAGGCACTATCCTAGGAGTTATAAAACTATTACAAAAGAAGCAATAGTTATATATGTATTCCTCCTCTTTTAGGAAATAATTGTATTTCAAAGATGACTGCAGAGAGTTAGGTTTAAAACAACAAATAGCACTTTCATGTGTCAGAGAAATGAATAATTTCCTATAAACCAAACAGGACAGGTTTCATTGCTCAAGTCCTGGTAGGAAAAATTCATTTAATATTAGCAGAGCCAGTTGCAACATAGCTGACACAAGAATAGTGCAGATGTAAACTGCTTGATGGAGTCACCATGAAGGATCAAACCCTTGGTAATATCTAGACAAATTCTTATATTTCCCAAACACACTGCTATCTCAATTTTGAGGAAGAGATTACAAGCAAATCATATCTGTGAAACTTCTACAATATATGGTTAGGTCTGCTTGTGGTCAATTGTTTTTCTATTTAAAAACAATTTTTTTAAAAAATTCTAAAATACATCATCATTTCACTTTTTTAAAATTACTTTTAAGAAACAGAAGTTAATATAAAATCCTGAACAGTGAATATAAGATACATGTAAGTTTATTCTACTGATGAAAAGTAAAAACTATACAATGATTTGAAACAACATAAAATGAATTTCTTAAATGATTTTGTCAAAGAGATCGAATCTTATGTCAACAAAGGATTTTTCCATCCATGTGATTGAAAATGTTTGTCCCTTAATTTTCTTACTAGGTTTCTAACAAATATTTATGTAGCACTCTTACAAAATGAACAGCCTGAATTATCTCCATACTTTTGTTGAGTCAAATAATTTGGAATAGATATTATTATAGCCAGAAACCATAAGAAGAAATCCTATAATCTAAGAAAATTTACTTCAATTTCACAACCTGTGAATATGTATTAGAATTTATATGAATGCAGATGTGTGATAGTTTTGACATGGCTATGGAAGTATAGGCATTTGGGTTGTTGTTTGTTTAGGTTGTTTGTGTTTGAAAGTCTTAGATATTTTAAATATTATCCACTTACCAGATAGGTCTGACAAATATTTTATACTACTCTGTAGGTTGCCTTTTTATTCTTTATTTCCTTTTCTGTACAGAAGTGTTTAATTTCATAAGGTCCCACTTATCTATTTTTCTTTTTCTTGCTAATGTTTTGATGTTACACCCAAGGTCAACTCCAATGTCAAAAGTCTTTTGTCCTATTTTTTCTTGAAAGACTTTTGTAGTCTTATGTTTAATCTCAATCCCATTTTGAGTAGGTTTTTGTGTGTGGTGTAAGATAAGGGTCTAATTTCTTTCTTTTGTATGGGGATAAGGAGCTGGACCAGCATTATTTGTTGAAGATACTATCTTTTCTTCTTTGTGCATCTTAGGACCCTTGCAGAAGATTATTTGACTGTATGTGAATGGACTTATTGCTGGGATCTCTATTCTGTTCTGTAAGTCTATGTGTCTATTTTTGTGCTATAACTATACTGTTTTAGTTACTATATCATTGCAATTTCATTTGAAAGAAATAATTTTGACAATTTCAGCTTGTTGCAAGTTTACATTTAATTGGACAGAGACCTTAAGTAGACATCTCCAAAGAATATATGGACAAGTGCATGAAAAGATGTTCAACATTAGTAATCATTAAGAAAATGCAAGTCAAAAATCACAATATCTCCTTAGATCTTTTATAATGTGTATTATTTAAAATGACAAACATAATAAATATGATGGAGGTAAGTTGGAATTAAACCTTTGCATACTATTGGTAGTAATGCAAAATTGGATAGCTGTGATGATAAACAGTATAAAATTTCCTCTAAAAAGGTAAAATCAGAATTACTATGTGATCAGAAATCCCACTTCTCTGTATATATACAACCAGATTGAAATCAGGATCTTGCATTCCCATGTTCATTGCACCACTATTCACAATAGCCAAAATATGGAAAGAATCTAAATGTCCACTGTGAGTTCGATGGATAAAGAAAATGTGGTACTACAGAAAAGGTATATTACTCATTCATAAAAAGGAAATACTGCCATATGCAACAACATGGATGAACAGGGTGATATTACACTAAATTAAATTTGCAAATCTCGGAAGGAAAACACTGTACAACTTCACTTACACACAACATCAAAAATAATCAAACTCATAGAAACAAAGAATAGAATATTGGTTGCCTGTGGCTGGGACAAAGAGAAGGAAGTGCCACTTTTCAATGGGTATAGAGATACATAAGTTCTAGAGATCCTTATACCACATTAGATCTATAATTAACAATACAATTAAGTGCCCTTAAAAATTTGTTAAGAATGCAGATCTCATGTTAAAAATTCTTACTGCATTGTTTTTAAAGATAAAGTTTATGTCTCCCGCCTTTTAATAATGGAAAGATTCTGACCCTTTTAACCAATAAAGAGTGGCACAAATGACATTGTGTGACCTCTAAAGCTAAATCCTAATAGGTTTTGAGTATTCACTAGAACATTGTGAAACACTGACTTTGAGGACATTTACTTAGGGTGTACTCTATCCTGGAAGCAAACCGCCATGACTGGGGAAGCCTAAACCACATGGAGACATCAGGTGTTCGGTCTCTGAATAAGAGATCCAGGTGAGCCCTCAGACTCATCTTAGTTAAAATAAGAGATATGTGAGTGAAAAAGCTTCCAAATGACTCCAGGCTCCGGTCTTTTGGTAATCTGAAGTTATGATGAAATACAGACAAACTATCTCTGCAGTTCTCTGTCAAAACCCATGACTCACTGTTCTGGAGCATATTGAAAAGATTGCTTTTGTGACATTATATTTGAGATGGTTTGTAAATAATAATAGGTAATGAGAATGGTATGTACATTTTAATCAATTTTAAAATTTAAACTAAATACTAAACTAATTCTATAAGAAAGTTTTGTACCAATTGTAATTTCTTTAAATTATTTAAAGCTATTTTCCTCCAAGTAGGAATAACTTTCCATTGATTTATATACAGTTCTAAGCCAAGGTACATTTTCAAATGAAGAATTTATATGAAATAATTAGAAATATGTGGTTTGAAGTTTGTGATCTAAAATGAAATGAAATAGGCCAAAAATATAATAACCCTGATGAAGGAAACAAATACATTAGAAAATTTACATTAATATAGAAATATTAAAATGTTTTATAATTAACAAAAGAAATGTATCATTTAATATATGATTAAATTAGAAACACTAAGTCATTGTGAATTTCAATATTCCTCATATTTCTATCATTTGGTAACATATTTAGAATATCATTGAAGGTAGAAAGTATGTAGAGGTAAAGCATTTAGATTGTGTGTGTGTGTGTGTGTGTGTGTGTGTGTGTGTACCTTCAAGAACACAAATATTCTACTAGTGAAGCAAAGCAACTAGATAGTGGAAGATACAAACATGTATAAAATATGCATTGTATTTCATTTGATAAAGGAGTTGAATGATTGACCTGATACATAATACATGTGTACTTGAGAAGTTTAATTAGAATGAATGATTGTGACCTCTCTAGAGGGGTGACATTTAATCTGAGACCTGACACATTAAAAGGGACCAGCTGTCCAAAGTTCATGAAGATGACAGTGTTCAGGTGGTGGCACCTGAAAGCACTAAAGCTCTTCTACAAAGCAAAATTTGTTTTGTCCCTTGATAGAAAGCTAAATGTACAGTAGCATAGTGAATACCAGGGAGCTAATATATATCTCATACTTTGCACTGGATCAGAATGTCATATCTCAGAAATAGTCGTTATTCTTATTTTTATTAAAGATGTGCACTCAAGGGCTCCCTAAAATGGTTTCTAATATCATTGCTGTTTATAGGGAATCCATTCATACCATTTTATATATTGACTGAAAATTGTGTACTAACTGATTATACATGATAAAAATGCAGAGGATCAGAGGGAAAAGTGGTATCTTTACTTGATGTACCCATCTGTAATTAATAGAATACAAATATCTTCAAAAGAATGGGAAGCTATATAGTAATAGATTTGTAGACACCATGAGGGCTGCTCCCCAGGACATTTTTTAATCAACTTTAATTGAGAAATAAATTTACTGCTAAGAAAAGGGCATCTTTTGTATATCAAAAAAATAATCGACTCTAGGTATTATTTTCTATTCACTAGAAAGTAATAGCTCTGGCAAACTTAAAGTTTTTCCTTTAAAAGACATTCAAGTTTCTAAATGCCCCTCTACAATTTGATACAAGGCATGAAACTGTGAAAATGTCATTTTTTTAGAATAATCATGATACATTTTATTTATTTTCTTTCAAAAGTACACAAAATCAAGCATACATAAATTATTATATAAGCATTGCTATTATTTATTTAAGAATGGTGTGTACTGTATCATTAAACTCAACAGAAATGTAGAAATAAATCAAGGATACATCTTGAGAATAAAATGTCAGGATCAATGTTTAATGTTTAATATGCATTCTCATTTTAACACTCTTAGTAGTGTTTTTAACAATTACAAATCAACACAAACTATTCTGTATTTTGGTAAGTTGGAATTAAAGTTACCTGTTTATTAACTACCTATTTATTAACTCTTAATTTCCCTTTCCCATAATTAAATAACCACTAAATCCAATTGTTTCTACCTTCTCTCTGGCTCTCAGTCTATTTTCTCTGTTTCATAGTCGATGTACAGTACCCACAATTTCATACCTGAATGGCCACATCTTCTGCTCTCCTTGCCTCCGGTCTTTCACTCAATAATTGTTCTCATGAAATTAAAATCACTTTATGCAAGACATTCCACAGTTCCACAAACCATAAGTATAGTAAGGCTTTGCAGTCAAAACTTACCATGGATTTCTGACATCTAGCAACATTATAATAATATATTCTAAGTAACCTACTGTTTTCCAACATAATTCTATTTATATAGAAAGTGGCGTATTATTCTCCTAGTTTTCAATATGTGTCTTAAGGAAAATAAAGGAAATTAAATTTTATCTATCCTTTTTGAGAAAGACTACAATCTGTACTACTCATTTGTCCTTATTTCTGTCCTGCACACATGGAAAAAATTGTCACAAATAAAAACATCAAGTTTCCATTAGCACTTGGCCTTGATTCTTCTTTTAAATCAAGCAACGTAATTTATTAAATATGAAAAAAGACAATAGGTGTGCTAAAGGACAAATAAGATTTAATGTATTCCTGCTATACGGATGTTCTCTGTTTTATGGTGAATATAATATTTCTAAAATCTTAGCTGGGAAACTTGGAAATATGACATACTTGCAAAGTGAAACTATTGGGGTACCACAAAGATATTTTTCGGCAATCATTACTTTTTCCATCTCAATCTGCTCATGGTTTTCCATCTCTTCAGCTCAGAAATACTAGCTGTAATTTTATGGACATAGTACACTCACTCATGGATTTTCAGGTGTTGATAATTGTAGAATGTTCAGTTTTTCCTATTGCTAAATTTTGATGATGATTATTGCTTTGGATTGCTCTCAACCCATAAAATACATGTCTTAAGGATAACATTTTATGAAATTTATATTTTTTATAATCTACTTTATGTTTGGCTATATCCATTATCTACTACTCTTTTCCAGCAAAGTTAACATATTAATTTTCTGGTGTTGATGATATGGAGAAAGTGACATAAGATAGCATTAATGCAGAAAACATCTATTTATTGTTCAAAATATTCACTTCAAACTCACTCTGTGGTTGGCACCAATTCCAGTGCTCAGGATACAACTGTAAAAGAGGCTGAAAAACATTCTCTACTCTCCTGGATCTCTATTCTAGAGGACATAAGAAGTCACAGAAAGAAAAAGAAGAAGAATGTAGACTATATATATTAGTGACAAGAAATTATGAAAGCATGAAGGGGAATATAGCAAGTTCAGGTCGTATGGGAATTTTTGGTAGGGTAACTATGTAAGCCTGGAGAAATGTGAATATCTCAGTAAGGATTTATAAGGTAAAAGCCCTCAGGATGGGGCATGCCTGGTGTATTGAAAGAGCAGCAAGTCAGAGAATGACTGGAGTAAAACAGCAAGTCTGGCAATGCAGGTTATGTAAGATCCCATGAGTGATTTAATTTCTACTATGAGGGACATACAAAGCTCTGAGAGTGCTTAAGGAAAAAGTATAAATGTACTTCCATTTTTTTCCCCCTGTGGTGAAGAAGCATTGAGACTAAGACGGGAGATTGGATAAATGGATACCACAGTAACATGGACAAGAGATTGGTTTCTTAGATAATGATAAGGGCAGTAGACAGAATGGAAATGGTCCAATTCCAGATATGGTTTGTATGCTGCTGCCATCTGGATTTATTGCACTCTAGATTTAGAGAATAAAAGAAAAAGAGGAATCAAAGATGATGCAATGGTCCAAATGAGTCTTCACCAAAATCCATGTGTTAAAGGAGTGGTATTCAGGGTTGGGTTCTTGGGAGATGGTGGAAGTTTTAGGAGATGGGACCCAGTGGAAAGTCCCTAACTCATTATAGACATGTTCTGCAAGAGAACTGTGGAACCAGAGGCCATTTCTCTTCCTATTCCCCTTTGCTTTCTAGCTCACAATTTAAGTGGTTTTCCTCTGTCCTGTGTTCCCAAATTGATGTGCTGCTTCAAAATAGGGCACAAAGCAGTGGGCTCAGTTGATCATGGGATGGAACCTCCAAATGGTGAAATAAAATAATAGACCCTTTCGTTTTAAAGGTTAATTCTCTCAGATATTTCATAATAGTGATGAATATGAGAAGATTTTGATCTAATCAAATGGAACAATATAACTAATAATACCTAAAATATAATGACCTTAGGAATAGCTGGTTTGGGGCTCAGAACATCAAAAGCTTAATTTTTAGAAAAACATGTATTTAGTATTTGAGTAGACAGGAAGAAAATTGGGAGTTCAGGTTGACTCTGGAGACACATTTGAAAGTTATTATTATCTGAATTGTATTAAAACCATAATTCTAGTTAAAATCACCTAAGGATTAACTGTAAACAAACAAAAAAAAAGACAGAGTAGAACATTATGCTTTGAGCTATTTGATTTTGAAAAGGTGAGGTATTAAGCAGAAATCTGAAAAAATACACCAATAAGAATTTTCCAAAATAGAAAATGTATAGTTTGGTGCCTGTATTTGGGAAGCCATGGGGGAAAGATATGAAGTAAATAATCCTGTGGCAATCAAGTAGGTGAGAGATTGAGTAGTAAATAATGGATTTAGCAACTTGATGATTATTGGTGACTTCAGCAAGAGAAGTTTAGGAGAAGTGGTGAGAAAGAAACTTAAATGGAGTTAGAGAAAATTGTGGAGAGGAATTACAGATCCAAGTGCACAAGGGTGATAACCAGGAAATAATGTTCATGTATTGCTAAGGTGAGGAGGGGGCAGCATGGTGGTGATTGATCTTTGCTTAGTTTTCAAATTACAAAAATAAAATAATGCCTGTGTGTTGATGTGAATGATGCTGTAGACAGGAAAAGGATGATGTAGGGGAGAAGGCAGAATTATTAGAGCAGCAACAGGCAGGAGGACATGAAACCAAGGGTAGAGTTTAAACAATGTTAATAGTAACTGGGAAAAGATTTGTGCATAGCCTCAATGATTCCAATCCCTAATGGGACAAAAGTTTACAAAACATCTCTTATGATTGCTCCAATTTTCTAAATACAACAAGTCAGGACTTCAGCTGAGAGTAAAAAAAAAAATTGTGAAGGTTTAATAATTTTAAAATTATGAATGTTGTTTAGAGATGAGAAAGCAGACTGGAATAGGAAAAAGGAATGCCTTATGAGAGTGTTTCGTTTTTATCAGGAATATCCAAAGGACCCTCGCAGAGTCCACACAGAGTCCAAGGACCATGCCACACACGAGAACTTCACATGAGAGATTTACTGTCGGTAACATGAGAGATACCCACAAGGTAGATGTAACTGACAATAAAATCTCTCGTGTGACCTTCTGGTGTGTGGCGTGGTCCTCGGACTTTGTGTGAACTCTGCCAGGGTCCTTTCAAATATGAGATAAGACATGAGAATTGGCTTTGTTTCCCTCTAAGCTTTTTAAGGTTCAAGGCTTGAGGTGTGGAGTTGCAAAGGAGGTGGCATTTTAACCAGGATGGTATTTTCTCCAGGCACCAACAGAACAGAGTCAAATGCAATCTAATGTTTCCATACTGATTTTTCATGAAATTAATACAGAAGGAGAAAAAAACCTGGCATGAAGTCCCAAGAAAATCCAGAAAAGCAGTGAATGATAAATTTTGGTATAGTTAAGGTATTATTATAGCAATAGTATTAAAGACTCTTTGCAAGAAACATAAAATATTGTGGCCAGAGAGCGATACCTGAAATATGGATACATATTTATTATGGCAAGGGTAAGTACAAGACCATAGTATCCAGTCAGTAGATAAAGCAAAGTTGAGATTTTAAGTAAATATTGAATACTTGTTTTATTTTATGGTATTAATGATTGCAACCATTTAATAGATCTAGTGAATACCATTTCTATTAAATTCAAAATTATTTTAAAAGTATAAAAAATCACACAGGAAATAATGTAATGACATGAAAGATAACCATAGCAAATATTTTGAATAGTAAAGACAGTTTACAAAGCATGAGATATTGTATAATCATAGTTTTGAAAATTAACTTCATAAATTTGTATATGTGGGTATATGTGAATATATAAACAGTGATATTCAACAGAATATTCAACAATGAATCATTAGTAGTCATATACAAAGTTTTTATAATTTTCAAAATTTATTTATACACACTGTATTTTTAAAATTTTTATGAGCATATATCTTTCTGGCAAAAAGGACTCTGAAAGCATTTAACATTTAGATGGAACTTACACATTTAAAAGCAACAAAATAGATATTCTGGTTTTTATTATTACTTCAGTTTTTTTTCTTTCCAATAGTGTAAGAAAACTGTCTTGATATAGAATTTCCTGCTCACTGCATTTTATCCTAAGTATCTAAATAGCTAATGATCCTTTCTACTTGAACACAGGCTTTTATTTGAAGACATTATTTAATTTAATTTCTTTACCTTCAAAATGCAATTTTTAGACACATTAATTATGTCATGTACTCTGAAGTATTGACCAATTTCTTCATATTGCCCTATTCTTTGTGAACCATGAAAATTAATATTACAGTGATATTAGCAATTAAAACAGGACAGTGGATTTCTTTCCTTTCTTCCCCAGCTACTAGAGCTGACTATTTTTCCTCCTTTGAACACAGCTTTATTTTATTCTGTATTTATTCAAAGGATAAAAATTTAGTTGTAGGACATTATTATGCTGTAAATCCAAATTCATTATACTTAGGGCCAAACTGATCTGAAGCCTGTGTTAAAACTTTAAATAAAAGTGTGTAATTAAAGTAATATTGAAAATATGAAAAAGATGTATTTGTGTACTTCCTCACATGTGATTAAATGCTACCTACTATTTAATCACGATTAATAAACATCTGATGGAGGGACAAAATGTAATTTTTTTTCTCAACTCATAACTGAGAGAATTAAATCCTAGAAGCAGGATTTATTGATGATTCATGGAAATCAATTTCTTTAAAAGGCATTTTAAGGACATAAACAAGCAATGTTGTTACCCAGGGCAAAATTAAGCATAAAAACATATTGCCTCTGAGGCAGAACAAAATCGTTTCTTGCAGGGAACAATATTGCAGAGTCGCAGCATGAGCCTTGAATTCTATTTCAGGGAAGAGACTAGAAAAAAGAAAAACACATTAATAATAAGCTTCTGTCCATGATCAAAGAAATCTAAATTTCCCAGCTTGGATATGTGCGCTGAAATAAGAAAGTTACACTTGCTACTTGCTTTCTGGAAGTTAATCCACATCATATTTACGCTGTTAGATAATCTCTTATGCATTCATTTTACTTACAAGTAAATTAGTTATTAGGATTAAGCACTTGGGTTATTATTTCATCATCCTTTGCTAAATTGACATAGAGAAAATCCTGTTGTTTTCCTTTATGTTCCCAAAGTAAAAAAAAAATAATAATAATCGTTTTCAAATGTGTTCATGGTAGTGTTTGGGGCAGTTACTAAGTTCGTGAAACAGAATAGGAATATATTTTTGTGATATCAAGCAATCCTTTCTTTATTTTTCCTTGAACATATGTGCCTGTGATACCTCTCCTCCCTATGAAGTCTGCTGTCACTATATTGCTAGAAACTACCAGTCCAGGTAGAAATGATCTCCTGACTGAGCTGGTGAATAAGTGACTGGCCTGTACCTCAGGCACCAGAGTGTGGCACCCTGGAATATTAAGTCAACCAACAACACAATCACTCCTAGGTCTGAAAACCAGCCTACTCTCCAATACCAATTTTTTTTGCTTTGCTGCATATTTTATTATTGTGTCACCTGGATTGCTATGCTTTTTTGCTATACATTTTTTTCTTTTTGTTCTTGCTTTCTTTTTTTTTTTTTTGCTAGTTCCTTAAAAGCATACTTTTTTTGCTCTCAGATAATGAAAAAAAAAAGTAAAGGAATAGCAATATTCAGAAAAAAACAGCTGAATACACATAATCATGAAACTTCACACTGTGATATATTATCTCTGATGCCATAGAGCAGATGTACTATATTTAGTTTTAATATAGTGAAAACAGCATGGATTCAAAATTCTGCATTCGTCGTCAGTCCCCATAGGAAACGATTTCATTTTCCATAATTTTCTCTTTTCATACTTACCAAAGATGTATTCTTTCCTTTTAGTTCACATGCTCCTTTTTGCTATGATTTTCTATACATGCTGAAAAGTTTCTAATGTTACCTTTCTGAAATACTGGATTCCTTCATTCTTTCTTCTTTCTTGATATTGCTCTCCTTTAAGCTTTAAAAGTGTTATTTAGCCCCTACAAAATTATTTTACACAAATATTAGAGATAAGAAATATTTCTGGACAAAATTTTAATTTAGGCTTGTCCTGTGGAATTACCACTCTGATTGTTAGGTACCTTATTTTATTCTAGGGGACTTGATCAAAGATAAATGTGTTAGTCATCTTTCCGTCTCTAACACAAAGTATCTAAGGAAATCACCTACAAGGGAAAAATGTACTTTGGCTCATAGTTTCAGAGATTTCAGTCCATGGTTACTTGATGCCACCATTCATTGTTTCTGGACCTGAGAGGGGGTAGAATATCGTGGTGGGAAGCAATTGTTGGGGCAAAGCTGCTCATGTCACCGTAGCCAGGAAGCAAAGACAGAGAAAGCAGGGAGAAAAGGGACAGTGACCAAATATAATCTTCAGAGGCATGTGCCCAATGACCTATTTCTTCCACCCAGGCCCCAATCTCCTAACGTTTCCACAATCTCCTAATCACACATGAATCTGTAGATGAAGTAATCTATTCATGGGAGCACAGCCTTCATGATCCCATCACTTACCAAAGTTCTCAACTCTGAACACCTCAGTATTGTTCATCAAGATATGAGCTTTTGGCTGACATTTCAGATCCAAACCACAACAATAAGTAATTTCTGCTAATTTCTAAAGGATTTCTATGCATGTGATGGCTAGTTGCTTTAGCACCATATTTGGAGAGAACATATCCTTTTACTTGTTCTTCCCAGATGTTTTGGTCAAAGCAATGCAAAATTGGACTAAAACAGAGTTAATTATTTAAAACTTGCCTCACATATAAGTCCTTTCAACCTGTCCCTGAAACCATCCCTATAGAAGATCCTGCTTATATTTCCTTATTACCTACAATACAAACATTTCCCCAGGCCGAAGGCATAGCTCAGTGGTACAGAGCATGCTTAGTATGTAGGAGTAACTGGATCCAGTGCCAGCAACCACCCATCTCTGCCTTACCCAAAACATACTTTCAGGCTGTAGCAAAACTGTGCTTTCTATTAAAAGTGAAAACTCTCATTTGACTGTTTTAAAGTGTAAGAATATGATTAAATTACTCAAGTAGATTCATATTAATTTAATATTAATTTATATTAATTATACTTTTTTTCAAAAATCTATAATATTATAATCATTATAATCATTCAAGACATATAATGCAAAGGCTAAAGAAATTTCGTCCCATATGGACGTTGTAAGGAAAAATGTCAGTCTGATATAAGCTAATTGGACTAATTTTAGGAAATTGTTTCTGATAATGAATAGTCACAAACATTATAAACCACTTAAAATTACTATATGTGAATCAAAAGGCAAATGGCTGATTTTCATTTCCTACCATTGCCCTTAGATGCATTTCATATACTTTTGAAAAACTAATAGTTGTAAGTGGATCTTTATAACCTAGAGTATATTCAAGGTAATACTTAATTCAATAGGTATTGCATATGGTTAATGATATGTAAAAACAAAATTTGATTCTTTTTAAGCAACAGCCAAACAAAATTAAAAATCCTTTCAGAAAAGTCATTGAAAAATGCAAAGAAAAATAGATTTTCTTCATGCACTAGAAATGTTTACAACTGGTTCTTATCAATTATGCATATAGATAGCTAATCACAGCCATTATATTTTGTAAATATCTGTAAATAGCATAATTGTACACTGATATTATAAGAACAGGAATAAGAGTATTGAATTGGGATTTAATGAACCCTCTCCTGTTGCTCCTACATTTAGTTTTAAACATAATTCCATTCTTCTGAGAAGTTGTATGCTTCTCAAAAATAATAGATACATGGGATAAATCTTTATTCCTAGACATATATATTATTGGTGTCTATATTAATAATTGTATACCTCCTAAATTTAATTTTTAAAAAGATGTAATCTGATTCCATATGGGACTATTCAATTGTATGTAAATCAGTGAAAATGAATTTATCTTAGATTTTTTAACAAACGAATATCAAATTATTATTTTTATTTTAGTCTGATAATAAGATATTTGTAAATATGAATTACTTCCCCAAACATTTTTTTGGTAAATGCTTCATGTCTATTTTATTCATGACTTTAGTTAAATGAGCTTCATTCTCCTCCAATCAAGAGAAGGAGATTATGTGTTCTTTCTATAGTGGCCTTGGATTTTGTGTTGCTCAATACAACGCTGTAGATGTAGTGCCCATTCCCAAACTAGTTCTCAAGAAGACCTGCACACTTCTCTCACTCTTACACTCTGCCCTCATTGTGAAGGTATGCTCACTCAAGCCTTCTGAAAGGTGAGAAACTAGTAGAAAAAGGTGAGCCAGCCCAATCAAGACCATTCCATATATGCAGCTGAATCTTCCAGAGACCAGAAAAATCATTCAGCCAAGCAGAACTAAAAGTAGCCCATTGATCTTTGATTTTTTGGCTATAACAAATTATTGTTCTTTTAAGCCCCTAAGTATTGAGTGTAATGAAAAGTAAGTATATTTTGGATTTAGATAACTGAGACACATTGAAAATTGGTAGCTCCTGTGATTCATTCCAGCATTCTTTAGATATTCTAAATAAAATGCATTAATATTTTTTTACAACAATGACATGTTATAACTAATAAAATCTGAAGAGAAGGGGAGTATATGTAACATAAATTTCATCATACTTATAAGAATGCAAAATAATACATCAAATAATAATAGTATGAACTTATTTTCTACAGTAGGAGTTTAATACTAGGACAGGAAAAAACAGAAATTGCCAAAAACTAAAGATGAGTGTCCTTAAGAAAGAGAAAGATAAAACAAGGAACTTTTTTTAGTCTACGTTCCTGTTAATATTTTAACAGTTTTCAGTATCAAGCACCTATATTACATAAAAATAAAATTGCAGGGGAGAACTATCAGCCTAATTCATTAGTACAGGTTGAATATCCTTTTTCAGAAATGCTTCAGATAAGATGTATTTCAAATTTGGGAACTTTTTTTTTACTGTAGTTATTCATTCATATTAATTGCTCAGATTAATTGTATTCACTATATTTTTATACAAGAAAATGGAATGTTTCACAAGTTTTCAGGGCATCTTTGTGAAAGGGACATGCTCATTATGTCTATATTATTCCAAATATAGCGTATGTGCTGCTGAAATGAGTGCAAGATTTTAGATTCTCTTTTTTTCTGAGGAGGGGATTTGGGAATATCTGTACACATACACTGTGATATAATGAGGATGGCATCCAAGTCTAAACCTGAAACTCACTAATGCTTCATGCACATCTTATACAATAGCTTAAAGGTAATTGTATAGATATACATATTCATTAAATGATGTGTTTGTAAATTAGGATCTGCATCATATATTGGATTATCGGAATTCCAGAAGTGTCACAAACTTCATCATCCACGAGGACAATTTGCATGGCTTATTTTCTTTTATTTTGGCATCACCATTGTTCCTGACTGTAAATTTATATGCTACCAGGGAACAGTAATTTTCTTACACTTATTTATGTATAAGTGCTTAAAAGTAAAAAAAAATATGATAAACTATTAATGCAGTGGAAAAAATGCTATGGTAGTGTTTGAGTTAACTAAACAGCACAGTAGCATCACCAGAATTCCTGTATTGACTATTAATCAAAGGAATCACAAAGAATGGCACCTTTCAGTCCACTTAAAATGCTTTTATTTACTTGTTTATTGACTAAAAGGCTACTACTGTACATTGCCTTTTACTATTGTTTTCAGAGAGAAGAAACTTCAGAAGCAGCTGACAGACTAGAGGTGTTTCCTGTAAAGACAAGGAGGCATTCTGCTGAATGGCTTTTCAAGTGTTCCCTCTGGAGTTCTCAGCCTCTTTAGCACTGTTTTTTTGGCGTGGAAGTCTCCCTTAGATTTTATACACTATCAGATTTCCTGTTCTATTTTGCATGCACACTGATATAGCTTGATAAGCCCATCATGAACTTTGACCCTGTTGTCTATAGGCATATTTTCTGCAGTGTAAACAATGCCACCCTCATGATCACTGTCATGGTCATCTTGATTCAGAACCATTTCGGCTATTTTGCCACTGGTCAATGAATGAACATTAGGTGCCTCATTATTGTATTAAATTTTTTTTTATATCTACTTTTTCCAGCTTACTGACAGGCATGGAGCTATATTTTTTGCATACAGAAGGAAGTCAGCCATCCTTGGTTTTATTTATTTATTTATTTATTTTTGCTGCTGTTGTTGTTGTTTTGTTTTGTTTTCCTCACTCAACATCCAGAATGTTTCAAAGTCACCACCTTATTCATCATTACTGAGCATTGTCACAGACCAGGCATCCACAGTGTATCTTCAGTCACTGAAGTTTAGGTGCTGTCAACAGCATACACAGCATCCTTTGTGCTAGGCTGAATTTGAGAATAATCTTCTGCCACACTTTTGCTCACTGCTGCTAGTTAGGGAGTATTTTCATATTTGATCTTCATGATTCTAACGATACCGTGGTCACATGGCTGAATTAATGAAGTCACATTTAAGGGAAAGTACATGGCACAAATCTACGTTTTATTAGAATTTCACTTGGACCATTAGCAGAACAGTAGTTAAGGAATCACAAAATTTTGTCATCCTCATCCAGTTCAACTTTCACGCCATGAGCAGGAGCCACTGCTACAAATTATATGTAAAACCAATCAGTTAAGTTGCATCTGGTGATCTGTCCCTTTGTTAGCATGATGATGATCTGGTAAGGACTCTGCTCCTTTAAAACAGCAGGGACTGAGGTTTTGCTTTTCACAGCAAGATGGCCCTTATGCATGCCTGGCTGCAAGAACACATCTCACACAGTGATTCTGTCTTTGGCATCCTTAATTCTTGGAGCGCCATCTCATATGCTGTAGTTAATGTCTTTGGGGGAAAATCACACTCAAACAGTGATGTTACACCAGCATTTTGCAATTGTGCTCATGTCAGGTTTTTACCTGCAATGACCCTGGCAATCTCATGAGTGAGTTTCTCCACCTCTTCGTGATCACCCAAAGCTCTATCACCAAAAATCTTTAAATATTGATGCCATATCCTTTCTGAAAATTTTGCAAAAAGCCTATGGAATTTTCACATTTCCCTTCAATGTTGAACTCATTGTGATATACCTTTATTTCTTTTATGTCCAGCATACCACTCAGAGCGTTCTTGGCAATGCTGATAGATACACATTTCAGTACATAGCTGAGGCCTTTGTTTATAATTCTGTGAAGTATTTCTTCTATTTTTTTTTATCATTAACTTTTGTTCATTACTCTTAGCACAGAACTTTGGTGGTATATCCTCCCCTTTCCTCATATTATATATGTGGTCATTAGAACCTACCTAAGCTTTTGGAAGATGTTTCACATTTACACCACTGTCCAGCAGTTCTGAAATAGCTTGATTTTCTGTACTACTAATAAACATACATGCTTCTCTTTTGTATCACCATGGGGATATTTACAGATCTTTTTTGATATTTTCAACAGTATCTTTACAACACAGTTTAAAAATAAACAACACACTGAGTAATGAATGTTGATCTTAGCTCCACATGAGGCATCACTGAGAAAATTCTGTAGGTATTTGCCTGCACACCTCTCATGTTATTACCTTTGGTGGGAGAGCTAGCATGGGAGAATCTGGGCATGTGCAGAAAAAAATATATACCATAGCTGACAGGTAGTGAGAGTATCTTTCTTTCTTTCAGGGATGCTTAGTAAACTGTGTTGGGAGCATGCATTTTGATAATCACCCATTATATAAGGTTAGGTATGAAAATTTTCCACTATTGGCAGAAAGTAGGTACTCAAGAAGTTTTAAATTTTGAAATGTTTCTAAATATGCTTTTATTTAAATATTAAAATGTTTTAGAATGATATATTAAGATAGATACAGATACATATGATCAAAATGGGAAAATCAGTTTTTTAAACTGATTTTTATATAATGTTCAAGTTTCATAAAAAATTGCACATAGATTTAAAGTATGGCCAGTTATACAGCACAAATGGCCTGAAAGATTGAAAAAAATCAACAATTATTAGTTATTCCCATAAAAATAATTTTCTAAATATTCTACTTAAAATTATAACAAAAGCAAGTAACACTTTATGTAAAGTTTGAATAACTAAGAACTAAATAATCTCTTTTTCTTAACTTTTTTTTTTGGTACTAGAGTTTTAACCCAGGGGCATTTAAAATTGAGCCATATCCTCAGTCCTTTTTAAAATTATTAATTTTGTGTTTAGATAGGATCTTACAGAGTCTTACCAAGTTGCTGAGGCTGATCTCCAACTTATGATACTCCTGTCTCAGTGTCCTGAGTCACAGGGATTACAGACAAGCACCACAATATCCTCTTTTCCTTAAATTTTGATAACTTGAAAAGCTTCTTTTCATGATCCCTGAATTTTCAGGCCATTGTAACCTTTATTTTCAAAACGCTTTTAATCTTACATAGTATAGCTTTAACAAGATGAAGTAAAAATTCTGAGGAAAACTTGATCACCATTCCATACTGTGTTCTAAACTCAAAAGATATTCCCAAGAGCTGGAGAAAGATTATTTAGCATCTGGTGGTTTATTCTGCTACACTATAATGTTTTATCAGTAAAATTCTTAAACCCATTTGAAATATCTCTCTCAAAATCCATAGACAGGCTCAAAATGTGTGGTGATTATATTTTTCATTATATTAGAAACACATTTCAAGCACAACCTCAAACATATTCACATATCAATTTTCCAATTATAGAAAGAAAATATTCAACTTCTGATATCATCCATAAGTTCGATTCATTTAAAAATGTTGTTTCTTTACACCACTTTTCAATTTCTGTTATATCACTATACACTTATTTATTATTAGTTGTTTCTCCCACTAAAATAAATAGTGAATGAAAGCAATGTTTTGATTTTTAAATCATTTATTCATTTCAAGCTCTTCATTTTGGTAATACATGACTAACAATTGTTAGTGCCTCAATAAGAACTATTGAAAGAATAAAGTATTACAATTCAATTTAGTTAACTAAAAAACAGACCTTCTTGCAAGTGCTGGATTATCCCTGGCCCCTATACTTAAGGATTTAAAAAATCAGTACAGAAAGTAGGGGTAATTTATAAATTGAAATTGTGTTCCTTGCTCTGTTGGAGAAATATGTAGACAAAAGGACTTTTGAAGGAAATAATTCATTTTGAGAGGAAGGTAATGCAGTTCAATTTTTGAGATTGGTCTTAATACACCCATCACGTGTGCAGAAGATCATTTCATACTAATATGCACACATTTGAAAATAGACACTGTTGAGACTCTATGAATAATAGTATGTCTTTGTCAAATTTGTGCTTTAGTTAAATTCTATTTGCAATAGAAGTGATGAGATGGTCTTTAAACTCAGGAGATGATCAACTGGGATGCCAGTCTGAAAACAGTTTCTGTGGTTTCACTGAGAAACAATAAGAACTGGAAATAGAACAGTTAAAATAAAAATAGGGATAAATAAATAACTTAAAGGTGATATTGAAAGAAATTATAGATTAATTTGATGTGTTTGGTAAAAAAAGAAAGAAGACTTATAAATGCATCCAGAGTTCAAGACATCTGTGTATGCGTTGATACTATAAATTTAGATGTGAAATCTAGGAGAAGCAAGTCTAAGCATACTGAGTCAAATCTTTCTGTGCATATATCTGAAAATATGTATAGTTACCTCTTTCCAAAATCTCCAATGAAAACCCTTATTTTCCTTTAAAATTTTAATTTGTACTTATTTTTATTTCCTTTTCCAATAATATCCAAATAGTTGATCCTATTTATTCTGATTCTATTAATTTTCCTAGGCAAACAAGATGCTCCATCTTTTACATAGTCTCCAACTATCAATTAACTCATTGGTTAGATTGCATATGCAGTCAACAAGTAATTCCTGATGAGGAATCACATGAAAGAAACATTGCTGAATTCTAAGGACAAATACATTGATAAGGCAAAGATGACTCAGTCTTCCAGAACAGCTCATGACCTCTTCAAAGAACTAAATGAGTAAATTTGTCTTTATAATGGTCTATACAACTAGCAATAGTTAAGTGTGTATTGTGAGTTCTTGCTTCATCTCTTTTTTTTTAAAGATAGAGTGAGAGAGGAGAGAGAGAGAGAGAACCTTTTAATATTTATTTTTTAGTTATCGGCGGACACAACATCTTTGTTTGTATGTGGTGCTGAGGATCGAACCTGGGCCGCACGCATACCAGGCGAGCGCACTACCGCTTGAGCCACATCCCCAGCCCTCTTGCTTCATCTCTACCTATGAAACTAATGACTTAATAATACAGAAGTTATAATGTTTTCTTTATTCTTTAAATCCAATTACTTTGAATCACTTTCTCTCAGGTCTAAACATAGCATTTTAATCCTTATCATTCTATTAGAAATTGTGAATTAAAATTTTATTGAAAAATTTGGAGATTCAAATGCAGTTATAAGAAATAGTACAAAGAGATTCCTTGTACATTTTTCCAGGTTTTCTCTGGATAAATCTAAAATTTAATATATTAACCAAGATATTGGGACTGTTGCAATCTGTCAATCATAGTCATAGTTCTTCAGAATGACTTGAGTGTGTTTATGCATTTATAATAAGTCATACACAATTTTTCACTTGCGTAGGTTTATTTACCTTCAGATAGACAAGATGTTGAACAGATTCAACATCACAATAATCCAGATGTTGTTATTTTATAACCACATCCACCTCCCAATACCTTCTCTTTTCTTGGTCCTCAATTATTAGTAACCACTCAGTGTAAGTCATCCAGTGGTCCTGAGTAATAATAGTTCATTTTTTCTTTATTGATGAGAAGTTATCCATATTTGCATACAAATTCACCTTTTGAAATATTTCTGATTTGATTCTAGTTTTCTCCCTTTCTAAATAAATATTCTATGAGTTCTTGTATAGATTTTGTTTGAATAAATGTTTTTATTTTTCTGGTATATACGTTCAAAAGTGGATCTGCTCTGTAAAGTGATAATTGCACATTTAGATTTATTAAGAATAGATTATTTAGAATCGCCAGCCAGGTGCTTGTTATCCCAGCAGCTAAGGAGGCTGAGGCAGGATGATTACAAGTTCAAAGCCAGCCTCACCAACTGAGTGGGGCCCAAAGCAACTTAGTAGAAGTTGAAAAAGGACTGGGGATGGGAGTCATAGGTTAAGTGCCATTGGGTTCAATTCCTGGTATGCACCCCCCCCCCAAAAAAAAAAAGAATTGCCAAACTGTTATCCAGTGCGCCTGTACCATTTCACATCCTCACAAGCAATGTCTGTGATTCAATTGCTCTTTATCATTCTGAGAATTTTGTGTTGTCACTATCTTTTCATAGCTGTTCTGACTTGGATAGACACAGCAATGTGCTAGTCAGATACTCTAATGAAAAAGCATTGTCTCAATTGTTGGGACTGGTAGAGGAAGACAGCCAACATGCAGAAAGATTTGGCCCCTTAAAGATTGACACAGTTGAAGAGACAACACAGTCACATCTTTTTTTTCCCTTGGAGAAAGTTCATCCAATGAGTGATGAGAGTGTTTAAAGAACTTACCATTCAGACTGAATTTGAGATATAAAGGACCATGTCAATACCAAAGCTTCTTGTGGAGTTTCTGAAAATTTATCTCAACTTGATTTCTCTGAGTCCTTTCCTACTTTTTTCTATTCCCTTTTACATTTTGGATCTGAATAGTGTGACCTTTATAATTTTGCATACTGACTTCTATCTCTTACTCAACTTTCCAGGTAACTCAAACTACAACTTTAGTATCGCTTAAATTTTTACTATTCATTTCACTTCATATTTTATAATGAATCCCTAGAGTCCAACATGCATTGCAAATCAGCTTGTTTTCCATTCCTACTGTTTATTAAATCACTGTTGCCTTCCTTTGGACTTATCCTCTATTGGAACTATCATCCGCTTTTGTGATATTGGCTTCCTTTTAGGGGACACCAGTTGAGAGCTCTAAGGCAACAATGGGATGCTAGAGAGGAGGAAGAGACACACTGTCTTTTACCTTTACTTGCTGCTACTGTTAGCATCACCATAACACAGCAGGGGTTACTTGTCCTGCCAGGAATAGTTAATTATAGTAGAAGCAGTTGGTTCTGACTTGTAGCTTGGTTACCCTTCCAGAAACTTCCAGTTCATCATGCCCTTCAGAGATCCCTGTGCCATGGCTTCTTCTCTTCAGTGACTTGAATCTCAGCTCAGGAGGGCCCCTCCTTTCCATTGGAAAGGTTTAATAATTTTGAACTCCTTACTTTCTGCAACTGCAAACTGCATAATCACTCCACATTCCCATTTGGTCTTCTTTGAATTGCACATGGCTGATTACCAGTTTACAATATGTTCTGTCCATTTTTATGGCTCCTATGATCCTGACTGATCAACCGCAATTTTATTTAAAAGAATTTTAGAAATATAATTAGTTAAAAAATATACTATGTTCTCACGAGACTAGAAAGTATTTGGAGATAATGTAGAAAACAAAAAATACAGCCATAAAATGAAAAGTTTTTTGTTCAATTGATCTAAATATTCCGTAACAATTTCATATTTTAGTTAAATTAAATAAATAATAGTTATTGGATATTGTCAAGATTTTTGAAAATTAGTTATTCATGAAATTTTGACTTTATGTACATATAAGCAAATATAGAATAATCTTCTAAAAACACTTAAATGCAAGAGAAAGTAAGTGATGTTTTATTACTTTAGTATCTTGATTTGGCCTGGGGTTGTGTCTCAGCAGTAGAGTGCTTGCCTAGCACATTCAAGGTGCTGGGTTTGATCCTCAGCAACACCAAAATAAATAAATAAATAAATAAACAAAATAAAGGTATTGTGTACAACTAAAAAAATAAAAATAAATACTTTAGTATCTTGATTTATTAATTTTGATCATTAAAGAATGGTCTGAGCTTTTAATATCTGTGATTAAAACTATGAAAAATAAAAATATTTTCTAAGTATATTCAATCATTCAAATTGACCAAAGTCTGTTTAGGGTTATCTTTCATTAGTAAAATGAGAAATTTTCTTTTTTTCAGAATTCTCATGTTCTGACTTTAAATAGATATTTGCTTTGTTAATTAAAACCAAACAATCACAATTTAAAAATTTTTAGGATTTAAATTAATATTGTTCAAGCCTTACTTGAGTCCCATTTTCTCAGAGTTCACAAATCTTTCTTATTCATTCACCAATTCATTCAACCAACATTCATGGTCCAGCTGTGTTTAAGCATTAGACATAGGCTAAGTATATAGAAATGAAACAGTTAACAATTATTGCTTAAGAACTTACATTTTTAAATCTTTGCCTTAAAAAATAGGGTTATTTATAATATTTGATTTAAAAATATTTTCAATTATTACCTCCAGAATTTTACATTTTTAAAAATTTTACTTGAAAAAATAAGATATTTTTAAATTTTTTGATTTAAAAAGATTTCATTTCATAGTATAACTTTCAAAAATGGTCTAATGAATTAATAGTATCATTTTTATTATGACTACTCTAAGTAGAAAAAAACATACCAGGTGGATTCATAATCATGTCTTGTTATATAGACAATAAGTCACATATTCATGTTTCCTTATAGGAAGTTAAAACTTGAGAGTAATGACTACATGTTTATTATAGATTAACTTTGATTCTGGATGTATTATATAACTATTAGTGCTATAGTCTCAGAATTTGCTACTTATAGGCCATTAATTCCTTATTTGAATTATATATCAAGACAATTTCAAGACTGATGACCCTAATTTGGTATGCAGCGCAGAAACTCAGCAGAGGAATTTTGCCAATATGAGAAAGTTACCAGCAAAGAAGCAGATATTTTTATAAAATTCAGTATATTTACAATATTAAAAGCCTGAGCAAAACAAACTTCAAAAGCAGAAAAGCAACAAAAAGAACAATTTTAATACAGACCTAATACAATGTTTGCTCTCAAAATGTTTGAAAAAAACATGCTTATTTTATTTTGTTTTCATTTTATTCTATATTAGTATTAATTTTGGTATATTTATGGTATCAAGTTAATTTTCAAAAAGATAATTTCAATTTATATCACTGATGGACAAGGAAAATGGAATTGGTTTAGTTTCCTGGAAACAAGTTACTTATTGCCATTACATAAAATAGCTCTATATGCTATGTCAATTTAGAAGCAACATTTGACAACATGAAAAGAAAGCAAAATACATTGTATTTTAATGAAAGTGGTTATAACATACATTTTGGAGCAAAGTTATTTTATTCATGTAAATGTGATATTTTGAGTAATGCAATACAATAGGAAATCATGAGTATAGTATTGTAACATTTTACCAAGTTTTAATAGAGTCTAAAATTACAAAGGTAAAAATGTATGGTGAATATTAATAAATAGCAGGCAAGAAAATACAGAAAAACTACTGAAAAACTACTGAAAAGTGAGATGCAGGATACAATTGCAGTACAAGATCTGATGCAATCTCAATAAATAGTAATCAAAAAGCAATCTACAACATATATATCTTATATTTGAACATAATTCTAGTAAAGTATAAAAGTATAATTTTAGAGCATGTGTGTAAATATGCTGAAATTTATTTGCATGCAAGTACACACATGTATATGTCAAGGTGTTCTTATTGTCATACATTTCTTTTAGATTTTACTTTTGATCCATGTATTATGTTAGCAACACATTTCAATTTACCATATCAGATTAACTTCAAATAGACTTTTCGTAAACTTGGTGAAGTTGATATTTGTTTAAGCATTTCTGTAGCATGTGAATATTATATAAGGGTTTGAGTCTTTTCATTAGGAGATGTTAAGCCCCAATGGACTACATAGAAACTTTTGACTGTCGTGAACTAACTGCTAGATCAGATCACTTCAGAACAATTCTTCAGGTGGTTTTGGACCAATTCTGTTCTCCCCCCTTTCTTGTTTATATTTCTCAATAACTGTAGACTGTGCTGGGAGTGTGGTGAGATAGGGTAGAACTTCCTAAGCAGTTCAGGCCTTGTTCTTGATCCTCTTAGGGAATGTAGCATCTTGAGTTAGGGAGGAATAGCCAAGAATAGCCTGGACTCTGCTTCTTCCTTCACATATATGATCCATCCCTAGGGTATAGAACCCAGGGAAACCAGACCCTTAGCCTTCTTCAGCTGTTGTGCAAAGTGGAACACACATAGTTGAGAATCTACCTGCCCCTGACTACTTTCTTGAGCTTTGAGGGGAATGTCTCACAATGAATTCAAGACTGTTTTTTGTTTGTTTTTGTACCAAAGATTGGATCCAGGAGTGCTTAACCACTGAGCCACATCCCCAGCCCTTTTTTTAGAATTATTTTTTATTTTGAAACAGGGTCTCACTAAATTGCGTAGGTCCTCAGTAAGTGGCTGAGGCTAGCTTTGAACTTGTGATCCTCCTGCTTCAACTTAACTGGGATTATAGGGGTGTTCCACCGTCACTCAGCTTCAAGACTTCTTTTGTCCCCTGCCACCTATCTCTAAGTAATAAACTTGCTTAATATAACTTGTGTGTGAGACAGTTTTTATGAGATTCAAAAAGAAATTGGTAATCTGTGCTTTTTAATGAACTAAGCAACAGCTCATGAGCATAGTATCATGAATTCCTATTCCTGGTTGTTGCATAGTGAGGATATTTGCTGCTTTCCACACACCCCTCTTTTGGGATTGATGATTAGCAAACCTGCTTCACAATCAAAAGTTTTATTATTATTTATTTATTCATTTAAGTAGTTGCTTTTTGAGTAGTTCATTTAAGTAGTTATTTGTTAATTCATTCGTGCATTTGATCCTTTATTCTAGTTTCTTTTCCTACTCTTTTGAATGGGTACTTTTTGCATCTAGTCAGAATTTTAAAATATACAATTAGGCATGTGGTGAAAAGCAAACTTCATGTCCGTTTTTGGGTAGATTTAAAAACTGCATTTTCTTCTTTATATTTTTTTATTTTATTAAAATGTATTATTGTGGCTCACATAAACATTTCATATTCAATATATGCAGTTGTATGATAATATTTTATTTTAGCTATTAAAAGTTTTAAATCAGCGTGTTGATGGTACCTCACATATTTCTTTATTGTCTGTTCTTGTTAAAATTATAGTATGTTCTGTAACCAGAATCCCTATTTGCCTGTTAGTCCTACTCAATTAAACAGTTAAATGCTTCTGTGTCCCTTGACTATTCATTTGTCATTTTTTTATTTTTGTCTATGAAAGGTGTTCTCTGAGATTTTCTTTCCAGGGAGTACAGTTTCTGGGAAGTTCAGAATATCCCTCCCTGGTCCTGTTGGGTTTGTCTCTGAGCAGTATTTTGGCTACCTACCAATTTATTAGGTCATACCCTCCTTCCTTGTTGCACAGGTTCTACCACTTTGAGAATTGCTGTAGAGAGGTAGAAGATCCGCCTATTTTTTCACCTTATACAAGAATTAAATCTTTCTCCTTCTTTTATTTTCTGACTGCCCCAAACCTTGATGAATATGAAATTTAAAATTCAGTTCACTTGGAAGGGTTTATTTTGTAGTGAATCATTTTAAGGCATCTTCTCCCAGGATGTAATGTTCCCTTTAAACAAGTAAAGTTAAGTGTTCTTTATATATGAAAAGTCTTCTAAAATTGAATCCTTAAATATTTTTCTTTATTCTATTTTAATTGATTCAATCATGAGATAATAGTTAAGGTTGATTAATATTTAAGATTCACTACACAGTGAAAAACCATTTGTATCTTACTCATTTTTTTTCTATTCTGATTCCATTCTGTTCATTTCTGAAGACTTGTCCTGTTTCTTTCTCACTGTGATTTTTAGCAATGTCCTATAACATTTGCGCAGCTTTCAATTTAGCCTTTAATTCTGTGGGAGTTTATAATTTCATTTATTTTCTAAAATTTAACAGCTTTCTTCTCACCATTTCTTTCCTATAAAAATATTTAGTGCTCTCATTTTATTAAGATAATTGTTGTGGTTTGGAGATGACTTTTAGCCAATCTACAGCAACAATTTTTTTTGGTGAGTATGAATCTTTTGATATTTTCCCCCTTTTTAAAATTTTCTTTCCCTATTTCATTATATTTACTTTGAATAGGTCTATTATCATTTATTTGAAGTTATTTATCTTTGAACTAGTTTATTTTTCCTGGGGGAGAATCCAGGCTTACGTTCTGGGTTACTAGAATTCCTATCACAGTTTAGTTTTATTTGTGTATAAATGATTTTGTGTAAAAAAAGATGTCCCCAGCCAGTCCAGATTAGCACTATAAAGCTGTTTACAGTTGTGCTATCTCTCCTCCACCTTATGCCACAGTATGTTTCTATCTAGACTCATAAACAGCCATTTGTTCATGCATCCCTGCCTGCCAAGCTACCAAATCAGCAAGGTTCCACAATCAGCCTTGGCACTGAATTTCCATTGTTGAAGATTGGAAATAATGTTACTTTTTACTTTAGGTATAGTACTTATCTGATAAAACGTGCTATGTATATTTTTATAAGATCCATAGCAAGAGTATGCTGAGCCATTCTTTTCTGTACTCATTATTCAACTTTCTAAATATGGAAATGCTCTGCTCTCATTTTGGACTTTAGAGATTTAGATATTTCTTAATTTCTTTGAAGTTGACTTTTTCTTTTTCTTTTCTTTTTTTTAATTTTTTGGAATGTCCAAGAGATAAAGATGAAAATGAAAATTTCTTCTAGAATTAAGAAGTATATATTGTTTTGGATATTAAAAAAGAAAGCAAATGTTTTTTTTTAATTAATTATTTATTTGTTCTAATTTGTTATACATGACAGCAGAATGCATTTTGATTTCTAGTACACAAATGGAGCACAAGTTTTCATTTCTCTGGTTGTACACAAAATAGAGTCACACCATTTGTGTCTTCATACGTGTACCTGGGGTAATGATGTCCATCTCCTTCCACAATATTTCCTACCCCCATGTCCCTTCCCATCCCTTTTCTCCTCTTTGACCTATCCAAAGTTGCTCCTGCCCCAACCCTCATTATGGATCAGCATCCACTTATCAGAGAAAATATTCAACCTTTGGTTTTTTGGTTTGGTTTACATCACTTAGCATGATATTCTCCAACTTAATCAATTTACCTGCAAATGCCAAAATTATATTATCTTTTAATGCTGAATAATATTCCATCATGTATATATTCCATATATATGCATATATATACCACAGTTTCTTTATCCATTCATTTATTGAAGGACATCTGTGTTGGTTCCACAATTTAGCTATTGTGAATTGTGCTGTTATAAACATTGATGTGGTTGTGTCCCTGTAGTATGCTGTTTCTAAGTCCCTTGGGTATAAACTGAGGAGTGGGATAGCCGGGTCAAATGGTGGTTCCATTCCAAGTTTTCTGAGGAATCTCCATACTGCTTTCCAGAGTGGTTGCACCAATTTGCAGTCCCACCAGCAATGTAAGAGTGTGCCTTTTTCTCCACATCCTCAGCAGCACTTATTGTTGCTTGTGTTCTTAATAACTGCCATTCTGACTAGAGTAAGATGAAATTTTGGAGTAGTTTTGACTTGTATTTCTCTAATTGCTAGAGATGTTGAGCATTTTTCATATATTTATTGATGTACACCTTCTGAGAAGTGTTTGTTCAATTCCTTAGACCATTTATTGATTATTTGTTTTTGGTGTTAAGTTTTTTGAATTCTTTATGTATCCTGGACATTAATGCTCTATCTGATGTGCTTGTGGTAAAAATTTGCTCCCATTCTGTATGTTCTCTATTAACCTCACTGATTGCTGCTTTTGCTGAGAAGAAGCTTTTCAGTTTGAATCCATCCCATTTACTGATTCTTGATTTTATTTCTTCTGCTATAGGAGTCTTGTTAAGAAGTCGGGGCCTAATCCAAAATGATGAAGATTTGGGCCTACTTTTTCTTCTATTAGGTACAGAGTCTCTGGTCTAATTCCAAAGTCCTTGATCCACTTCCTAGACCTTAAGCTATACTACAGATAAATAGTAACAAAAATGCCATAGTATTGCCACCAAAATAGATGTGTAGACCAATCGTATGGAATAAAGGACACAGAGACAAACCCACATAAATACAGTTATCTCATACTAGACAAAGGTGCCAAAAACATATTGGAGAAAGGATAGCCTCTTCAACAAATGGTACTGGGAAAACTGGAAATCCATATGCAGAAAAATGAAAACAAACCCCTATCTCTCACCATGCACAAACCTCAACTCAAAGTGGATTAATCTAATCTAGGAATTAGACCAGAGTAAATGTTATTAGTCGCTGTTTTAGTCATCTTTTTGTTGCTCTGACCAAAAGACCTGGCTAGAAAAATTTTAGATAAAAAGTTTATTTGGTGCTTGCTCTCAATTTCAGGTCTTAGTCCTTTAACGACCAACTCTATTGCTCTGAGCCCTAGGTCCAATGTGAGTCAGAACATCATGATGGAAATGTGTGAAGGAGAAAAACAGCTCAAGATGTGGCCACCAAGAAGGAGAGGGATACTCAACTCACCAAGGACATAATTTAAATCCCCAAGGTGTGCCTCTAGTGACCTGCCTCTTCCACTCACACCCTAAATGCTTACAGTTACCAGCCAATTAATTCTTATCAGCAGAATTAATGCATTGATTAGGTTAAGGGTCTAATAAGTCAATCATTCCACCAATAAATCTTCTTGAATTGTCTCAGTCATAAGCTTTTGGTGGACACCTAATATCTAAACCATGACAATCGCTATAGCCTCTTTTCAAATCTTATCACACACATTAGTTAACATCAAAATTAATCTGTTCATCCACCTGTCTATACATCTTTATATTTCTATATCCAAATTCTCCTCAATTTAGGATGTGGTTGTGTCCCAATAATTCCAGAACAAATTGAAAATATATTAAATCAAAAATAAATTTGAGACTTTTCACCTAGCAAACATCATACCTTAGCCACACAGTACACTATAGGGTATTGGTCATCTGCACTTAAATTATTAAGTATCTGACTTGGAACTCACTGCCAAAGTCTGGCTTCAGGAAGTATTGTATCATGTATTTTTAGCATAGGAAAAGATCAAAAATTAAAATTGCAAGTGTGGTTACTATTGGTTTAATATCACTTTCATTCCATTGTAAAGTTGAAATTTTTTAAATTGAACTGTGGTAAATTGGGGACCATTTGTGTGTGTGCACAAGTGTACATGCACATAAGTCCAGAATTGGACTGTGATGTACAGTTGTACTTTCTACGTATTTTTCTGTTCTAAATCACATTTTTAAGTAATTTATCTTTGTTCACCAGTTCTTATATTATCTATATTTCATTTATATTTTTATTCTCAAATTTCTATCTTTCGCACATTACCTTGATTTGTCTAGTTAGCATTTTTCTATGTTTTTATCTATTTGTCACAATTTTTCATCAGGAAAGACTAATCTCCTATCTTTTAAATTTTTCAGAATGGGAAAAATTGGTTGACAAATGAATCAAAAAAATAAAAAGACTCATCATTTCACTAATTTATGTTTGAATATACATATACCTACATATACATACAATTCATAGTTTCTTAAAATAACATTAGCTTTCTATTTACTTCTTTCTACCTAGATTTCACTCTGCAAGTACGTGTAGCACTAATCCCTTTCCTTCCTCCATTTAATCCAACTGGGCAGTGGATTAATATCAAATCTGAGCATTAACATCAAAACTTCGAAAACAATATGTCAGTCTTCTGTAGCAATTTAGATGATGTTAAATTTATTTTGCCTGGTGCACAATCCTTTTTAAGACTATTGCCAAGATGACTTTATAAATATTGTGCTAAGAAATAAATGTTTCTAACTTTCTTTCAATTTACAGTTTAAAAAAATTGTGTGTGGGGGGGTTATTTTTAGTTTTTGGTAGAGTAGTTAAGCTTTACTAGAACTGAGTCACCAAATAAATTCTAAACTTAGCAGTGAGTCTCAGCTACAATAATGCTTTTGCCTTGCTCTTGGGGAAAATGAGAGTTAAATTCTAGATTTCTTTAATAATTATATTATCTTGGATATCACTTTATTTTTTTTCCAAATAGATAGAAAATTGCATTTGATTAAAAAAGTCCTTTTCCAAAATACATAATATTTGAGAATTATATGGATATTAGTTTTTGGTGCCTTGAACTTTCACAAATAAGATTGGCCAAACAAGTGACAAAAGTTTAGAATCTTTGACCTTCAATAGTGTCTCCAGTTATAGGAAGATTATAAAGAACCTTTGTACTATATCTTCTGAGACTCTTAAATAAAAGATATTGTTACATACCTCTAATCTATCAGTAAACTAAGGAATGGTAGAGAGAAGGAAATGAAGAAAACAGAAGAAAATCTGTGTTTGGAAAGAATTACCTAGTTAAACATTGTTTCTGAATCCCAAGAGACAATATCTCAAATAATACGATAATAAGGTAAAACTTTTGAAAAAAATGAGCAGATATAAAGTAAGTGAAAATAAATGAAACTTGAAGATTAAGTTGATAGATTCCTTTTATGATACACATTGCAGCAAATTGTTCATGCAAATTAATGCTGTTTGCATATTAATGGAATGCGTGTGAGTACAATTTTATATGATAGAACTATCAGAATTGATCTTGAAAATGTGAGTTTTTTAGCTGCTAGAATTTAATGGCAAAATTATAAACATTCTAAGTAGATAATTTCTGTATTTGAATGAGAAGTGCTTCTATTTTCTGAGCTAAAGCACTGTGATAACCCAAATTATAAGAGCGAATTAACTAAGGTAGGTTATTTTGATGAAGCAAAGAGAGGCAAAATATATAATAGTTCATATAAAATGAAATTGTATTTCTTACTCATAATACAGTTAAATTTCTTGCTCATCTACAAGTTCAGGTCAAGTTCCTATAGGTCAGGTTTTGATGTTATAGGAATAACATCAGTTGTCACCCCACTGAGCCTGGAGAGGACAGAAACTGTGAAAGAATTCCATCAGAGTAATTGTCACTCAGAAGTTAAAAAACACAATTAATCCTTTCTATAAAAAGAAGTAGAGGATAGTTACACTTGACTCCATGCTGACTGAAGTCCTGTCATGGAGAACATGCTTGAGTTATCTTGAAAACAGGCTAGAAAAGGGCATATTAAATAATAAACCCAACGTTCCTATGAGAGAAGTACTGTTAAATTGCTAACAATCCAGGAACATACAGAGAATATGTAGAATCTGTCTTACTTTTATTTTAAAATTTAGGTTCTTTAAAAAGATGGAACATTTGGACACCTTTTTGAGTTGTGAAATTTTAACAAGATGTTTTCAAAAGAAGACACATTTCTCTACATTTATTCTTACTTCTACTGCAGCGGAGCTTACAAAGGTCAGCATAAGCCAGAGCCTTCCTACCCCTCCGTTTGCCTTCCTACCTATGGAGCAGCAGGGTCCTCCAAGCGAAAGGGCATGAGTGATGTTCCCTATAATGAATGGCGCTATTTCGTTACTTGACCTTCAAGACAGCCTGAAAATTTCAAGTCAGAGATCAGTGTGGAAAAGCAAATTGATGAGCGGGAACACTGTAATCTTAGCTGATAACTCTTTAAAAGGTAACCAAAGCTATTTCTTTGCTCCCTGGATAATGGTAAACTTTTCAAAGAACTTTTTTTTTTTTTTTTAAAGTCTGGTAGAGCATAAGGAAAAGTGAACATTTTGAGTGGCCTTTTCTAGACCATGAGTCATCTTAAGATGCTTCAAACAGTCTTTCTTTTACAATTGATATTTTAAATGATGAATATACCCTGGATGAAAAATAAGAATCATGGAAGAGTGTATATAAACAAGAGTTTTTAGGACTGGGGTTTACAAAAGACTAAGTTCAGGAAGATTTAAAAAAATAAAAAATAAAAAGCATAAAGGACAAAAGAGTAGACATCTACATGATATCAAATCTAATCTAGATTTTAATTATTCCAATTTAGATGAATCACAGGGGACATTTGAGGATATAAATATGAGAGAAATACAAACTTTTAATAAAAAACAAGAAAAAATTGAAAACTTTTCTGAAGTTTAATCTCAAAGAGATGAAAGAGAAAAATAAGTTCCAATTTTTTTAAAAAATTATAATTTCTAATGGTTTAATTCCTTTGATTTGATATGTGTATGTGATGTTCTAACAAACAATAGTCAATTCTACATAAATTTGTATGATTTGATAATATATTTATATTAATATGGTCTATAAAATAAATATTCTAACACAAGTTATTGCAGAGTGAATGACATGGTTTACTTAACAAACAACAACATGAGTTACATAAGTTATAATTACATAGTATATTTTGCCTCATAACACATATGAGACAACTTTTATGTTGGAATGAACTTTACAAAATGTTGCATGCATACTACTATTATATTTACAAGCATTGACAGCCTTCTGTATCAATAGGTTCTGCATCTGTGGATTTAACCAACCACACATTGAAAATATCGGGGAAATCTTGTGTCTGTGCTAAACAGGAAGGAACACTTACTTTGTTATTATTCCCTAAACAATTCAATGTAACAACTGTTGACATAGCATTAACATTGTATTAGTTACTAGTAAGTGATCTAGGGATGACTAAAATGTACAGGAGGATGTGGAAAGGTTACATGTAAATATTAACACAATTTTATGCAAGGGACTTGAACATCTATGAACTTGGTTATCCACTGGGTCTCCTGGAACCATGCCGCCAAGGATACTGAGGGACAACTGTATTAGTATTAAATAGTACTAGCTTTTGTGATGGCACAAAATTAAAAAGAAATGGATAAAGAAAAAATGCAGTTATTTATTTCCTTATGTACAACAAATATTTATACAAAAATCTCTAGGTATGTTGATCTAGAGTAAATAAAAATCTATTCTAGGTAAGGGAAAAACTAAAATGATATTGAACAGAGTCTGAAAACTTCTCTCCATCTATTATAAATTAATGACAACACTTACCTGACAGAACTCGAAGAACTGGGTTGCAATAAGGTGCGCTTCAAGTCAGTGGACGAGCTGGGAAAGCAACCATTTGTTCATGTTTTTTAAGCAACATTCTGACACTGTCTGAACTTCATTTATTTTATTTTTACCTCAAGAAGAATTTCAAAAGCTGAAAAAGAATGATACCAATTTTATAGAACTTCTGTATATAAAGGAATCTGTAACCTCTTTTGTTCACAGGGACTTTCTTTCATTGATCACAAAACTGGGTCAATTATTTCCCCTCATAGATGTCAACTGTTGAAAACTCTTTGAGGTTTTGGAGTTTGTTCTGCTGTGTTAAAAATTAAAGTATGAAGTATAGATTTAGAAAAGAGGTGATTGTGCATCTACTCTAGTAAGTGGTACACTGGGAAATTGAATGTTGGTTATAAAGATATAATTATCAATGTTTTGCCTTTATCTTTATTCTCTTTGGTAAATCATGTGTAAAATTTAAGTTAACCCCAATAGATTTGAAAGATTCACCATGAACACCAAAATTACTCTGTTACCAGCAATATTTATACTATTTTTTCTTTGATTTGTTTAGAACTGAACTTATAATTCAAATGTATAAATTTAAAAAAAATACTGTTGTCTTTAGCTAATTTTGCCATAAATTATCCTGCAGACATATAAGTTTATCTGTAAAATAAAATTTTAAATATATAATTTCTAAGTTATTTGTATTTTTATACATATCAAATTTAACTCTTAAGATTTTCTAGATTGTTTCCTTTACTCCTATTAGAACAGTGAAAACAATTAAAAATAAATCCCATTTAATTTATAATAAATCCATACTTTATTGAGGGCAGAGAGCCTTTTTCCATTTTCATCCCATATATCCTAAAATTGATCTTTTTTTATTACAGTAGATCCTAGTAAAAAATACCATAGGAGGTATTTTTAAAACCCAGTTGACTGGTAATAAAAAATCTGAGAGAAAAAGGGTGAGAATAAGAAGTGAGTTCTCTTCATCTTCTTCGTAAAAACTAGTATTGTATCAGATTCAAAGCAGAAATCTTGGAAAAGTTGGTGAGGGTTTTTCATTCATTCAAGATAGTTTTTTATTTTATATGCATCAATTAGCCCTCCCTGCAAAATATGATACATAATACATCAATTTAGTTAATTTGTTGTATGAGATATGTATATGGCATTATACTTAATAGTTATTCTTATCACTTCCCTTTCTTATAAGAACATTGTATATTGCGTGCATCTTATGTTTCATGGAGGATCTTTTATAACTCATTTATGAATATCTATTAAGTATTAATTGTTCACTCTCAGAACAAAAACTTCCATTGTGACACTGTGACTAGATGAAGTTGACAATGTCAATAATTAGTAAAACTGATATTTAAATGGTAGAACTGACAAAGCCTATTGACTAACAAGGTTGATAAGGACTTGCATTTCTTAGTTCTAAGGAAGAAATAATGAAGCGTCATATGTTAGTTATTTCATTATAAATTTCATGATAGCTTGAGCTTCCTTCAGGACGTTGCCCAAGTAATAATAAAGATATCAAACTATTAGATTATTGGAAGTTTCTTTTTGAAACTTGGAAGGTTGAAAACACCTCTGAAGCCTCTGAAGATTGAATATCATGAATTGAATGTCAATTAAGCTGTGGTGGAAGTTTTGGTGTTTACTGGTAACTTTATCAACTTAGCATTATTCCATGTACTAATAAATGGTGGTTAATTTTTTTCTCATTTGTCTTACTTAAAATTATCTAATTGGCACACTTTACCTCATAAATATGCACACATAAATTGATAATAATAAAGAAAAATCCATTAGTGAGGCCATCCAAATGGTTATATGACCCACATGTGGAAACCTGGCAAAGTTAGGAATACTGTGCCACAAGTTGGGGAGCTCCAAAGGCATCCAGACAGCAGACGCCATGACTATCACTGAGCAACCAGGATTGCACAGAATGATCCTCACAACTAAGAACCTACTAATCCGAGTATCAACAGTGTTCAGATGGATAAACCTCAATTACAGAAAATGAACAAGAGAGCTGGTATGAGTTAGAGAAAGGACTTGGTAGGTAGACTCACAAATGGATACTAACAAGTTGTCACCATTTGGCTACATTGCAATATGTGTTTCACTTCCTTGATTTTTTTTCTCATTGTATATATTTTTAATTACCTGAAAATATTGCTGACTTGGCAGCAGCTTTGAGCTTGTGCATAGTAAGATTAATTGCTCCCCTCTGCTCTCTCATTAATCCAATCTACATATCCCCTTCCTAGACAAAAGGAATGGCATGGAGATCAGTGAAATGAGTTTGTCTCTCTGGTGTTTTACTTTTTGCATTTTGCATTGAAGAAGTTGTAGCAAAGAAGACACCCTGCTTCTTCATTGATTTGTTTAGTTCTATCAGTATAGTCCCATTTCTTGCATAATTCTTTAAAATTGAACATTTAGCTTCATACAAGGGATTATTAAAATCATTAACATAATTAAGAATATATAATTTAGTAAATAAATTATATATACACTCAATTTTAGGCAGAAACTCATAATAAATGTCTACAAAATATATGTTTCAATTGTCTCATGACAAATGAATTTGATGATACAAAAACTGTATGTTATGGCTTGGATGTGAGGTGTCCCCCAGAAGCTTATGTGTGAGATGATGCAAGATGGTTCAAAGAAGAAATGAACCAGATCTGAGAACTTAATCCCATCAGTTAATGAATCGCCTGATGGGATTAAGTGGTGAATTAAGGTAGGTGAGGTGTGGCTAGAGGTGGGACATTGGGGCATAGGTTTGGGTGTGTATTTGTATCTGGCAAGTAGAGATCACTCTCTTGCTTCTTGATCACTATGTGAGTTGCTTCCTACTGTCTCACTCTTCCACCATGAGGTTCAGCCTCACCTCAAGTCCCTAGGAATGGGGCTGGCCTTCTATGGAGTAAGATCTCTGAAACCATGAGCCCTCAAATAAACTTTTCCTCCTCTCTAATTGTTCTGGTTTTGTCTTTTAGTCACAGTGGCAATGAAGCTGACCAAAACACCGTGTTTACCATTCTCTTCTTTCATTGTATTCATCCATTAATTCATTCACAATACTTTAAGAACAGCTGTTGTGCCTCAGACACTAAGTTAGAAACTAGAATATTCTTGCAACATAGTAAGCACACAATAAACATTAATTGACTAAACTCATACTATAATAGAATAAATACTTGCTGCTTCTCATTTTGCTTACTATCAAGGAAGACAGATATTCTTTAAATCATCACAGTATTATATAGATAATTTTATAAATAAGTGCTTTGAAGTAGAGGAACATGGTGACATGAGAACATAAAATGAAGAAATCTGATTTCTATAAGATCCAGAGATCATTAAAAAAAAAAATCTCTACTGCAAAGGTGAAACCAGAACTGAGAGCTGATATGTAAGAAACAGCATGAGTTGAGGGAAGAAGGCCAGTATGTCAGGTACCAAGAGAAAGTGTTCAAATACTATACAACACGGTTGAAGAACAAGACAAACAGGAAATTTGGTTATGAACAGGGAAGTTCCTAATTATAGAGTAAACTTGTATAAAATACACTGGTGCAAAGCACACCTGTAATCCCGGAGGCTCAAGGGGCTAAGGCAGCCTCAGCAAAAAGCAAGGCGCTAAGCAACTCTAAATAAAATACAAAATGGGGCTGGGGATGTGGATAAGTGGTTGAGGGCCCCTGAGTTCAATCCCTGGTTCCCACCCCGCAAAAAGCCACTGACTCACTCCTGCTTACAAAGGGTCACCAAGAGTGGTGAACATGGAAGTAGTCCCTGTGAGCTCCTCAACAGCTTGTCACCTTGCTCTTGTTCCTTTTTAAGGCCTCAAAAGTGAAATGTTGAAGCACAAAATAAGACTCTATGACAGTTTTTGGTACTGAAATAATGGCTAATGCTTGATGTAACACTTGATCATATGTTTTATATCAAAATATAATAATTTAGGATCAGAAAAATATGTGGATTATTGATATGTGCAAAATCCAATGCTATTGCATTTTTGTATCATATTGGTGAAATCTACGTTAGAAATATGTGTAAGACAATCACAGACTATGTGAGGAGACAGACAAGGAATTTTCAGTAAACAAATGTGATAAATGTCTTGGTAACTCTGTTAACATTTTATATCTCATCTCTTTGTTTTTCTAAAGCCTTCATAAATTTTGATTGTGAAGCCAGACCCAATATAGCTCCATCCATTACAATCTCTCCGACTGTGAAAATATTATCCTTTTCTTTAGCCTCAGTTTATACATTAGGACTGTAGGAACATGATAGTATCTGTCTGATCAGCTGCTACCAATCTCAAGCAACTCAACATAGTAGGATCAATGTGATGCTCATGGTCCGAATTTTCTCCCCCTGGGACTCAGAGAACAACCCTGCTTCTAAATTGAGTCTTCACTTTGAGACTTCAAGATTACCCTACCACCTCTCATATTGTCAAATGGTATGAAGAGAGGAGAATTGGTGATTTCATTTTTGTGACTATTTTGGACAAAAAGTGAAACTAGACATCTCCACTTACAATTCATTGGGATGATCCACTTCTACTAATGGACCCTGATTCAAGAGTAAACTGAGAATTTTAGCTTCTGACTATAAGCCATTTCACTAAAGAAATTCCACTTTACAGAGGGGAGTGTGAATATATACTGATAGACCACCCGTTTCTGCCACTAAACCTTATTAATTTGTGATGAGGATAAAGTGAATGCTATAATATGGAATGCTATAATATGTCCTACAAAGATTTGGGCCCTAGTCTGTGGCACTATTGGCAGGAGATGGAACCTATATGAGGTGGGACCTAGTGAAAGAAAGTTTATTTAAACCCTTAACCCATTCTGATATTTTTTAATAATTATTTTTATTTATTTAGGCTTCTTGGTTTTCATGAGGTGAATAGAACTTCTCTTCCATGTGCTCCTGCAATGATGTACTGTGCCACCACAGATGCAAAGCAACAGGGCAAAGAAATCATGGGTTGAAACTTCTAAAACCATGACACAAAATAAACCTTTCCTCTTTACAACTTGATTTCCTCAGGTATTTCGTTGTAGTTACAGCAAGCTAACATAATGAAATAATGTGTCTAAGGTAATTGAGAGTAATATCTATCACATAAATGTAATACATGTTAACATTTGATGTTACTATTATGTTTTTATATTTTAACTCTTCAATGAAGGCCATTTCTAATATCAAATTAGTTAAAGCAAATTTACTCTTTTTTTTTTTTTTTTTTTTTTTTACAAAAGAGTCCTAGCAGTTTTAATGATTTGTTAGGGTTTAGATATGAGGTGTCTCTCAAAAGCTCATGTTTGGAACAATAAAAGAAATTTCGGAGTTGGACTAATTGGACTATAAGAGCCCTGACTGGATTAATATGTTAATTCACTTGAATGTATTAACTAGGTGGATAACAGTAGGCAGGTAGGGTGTAGCTGGAGTAGGTAGGTCATTGGGAGCATACCTTGAGGTACTTATTTTGTCTCTGATCTGCTGTCTTTGTCTCTGTCTCTCTCTTTCTGAGCTATTTCCTTCTCCACACCCTTCCATCTTGATGTTCTGTCTTATCTCTGGTTCACAGAAATGGAGTCTGTGGACTGAAAGCTTTGAAACTGTGAGCACCAAATAAACTTTTCCTCCACTAAATGGTTCTTGTCAGGTCTTTTGGTCACAGCAGCGAAAAAATTTACTAAAGCATGACCAAAACAAAATATGGCAAAAAAAAAAAGTCATGTATATTTAAAAAAGGAGAACAAAATTTAGCATGATCCCCAGAATTACAATTAGTGTTTTATTAAATTCTATACAGCACATTTTATTACAATGTCATATTCATAGAGTAATAATTCTGTAAAAAATCATGCAGAACTTATTTTACCTTAGTAAATGGGCGTATAAATGCATATTCATCATATATGCAGAAAATATACGATGAATATGCAGATACATTTCTTTACTTTATTAAATCTAGTTTTTGAAAATGAAGAATTTCAAAGTGTTGTATTAGAATATATTCACATACCATAAAGCACTATTCAGAAAATTGAATGAAAATTAAACAATAATTTGAGTTACTAAATGTAAATGGGACTTATAAGCCAAATTCCGAATAATACATTTTCAGTCTCAGAAGCTTAAAAAATTTTTAAAATTAATTGACCTCTGTGGATTTTTGAGGTGTAGTTATACAGGGGATTAGGGTGTTTTTATGCATTGCTATTAGTTATGTAACTGCCTGTGTAACCTGATGCTTCTGAAAGCTCTGAATTAAAACTGTCATGAAGGAAGTATTGGTTTGTCATTTACTGTTAAGGATTTAGGGTTGTTTTTTTTTTAACCAACAAGTATATTTTTGATGAACATAACTTATTATGGAATAGAAAATTGAACAGAATTTTGGCCTATTCTTTACAGTTGCTATTTGAAGAAAACAGAACTTCTGAATTGAGTTCCCTGATATCCAAATGGCTTGATTTGTTACTATACTTATGGGTAGGGTTTGGATATAAGGTATTCCTCAAAAGCTCTTGAACTAATGCAGAAATATCCTGAGGTGAAATACTTAGATTAGGAGAGCTGTAACTATATTGGCCCATCCTCATTTGAATGAATTAACTGGGTGGAAATAGAAGAGAGGGCTTCATGAGTGGAGACGGGTTACCAGGGGAGCACCTGGAAGGGTTTATCTTCCTTGCAGGCCCTTCCTCCCTCACTGCTTTCTGGTTTCCATGGGCAGAGAAGCTTCCCTCAACCATACCTTTCTGCCATATTGTTCTGCCTCACCTTGGGCCCAGTACAATGGAGTTGATCAACCATGAACTAAATCTTTTATAACTCTAAGCTTAAACTTTTTCTCCTTTAAGTTATTCTTGTCTGGTATTTTGGTCACAGTGCTTGGAAGCTGACTAATGCAGTGGGTATATATATTGGGATTTTTTTTTGCGTGTGTGTGTGTGTTGTTGTTGTTTGAAAATGTTCTTTTTCTAAGACTCCAAAGAATGCATTCTTTGTGCTTTGCTTCCCACAACATTCATGTCTTTAAATTTTTTTATTTTCTATAATATCCAAAGTACAATTTTTATTATTATAGGCAAAATTAGAATGCTTATCATTAAACTGAACTGTTTCCAATGAACATTTACATCTCCTATCTTAAGCCAAGCTTTGTCTTGGTCCAAACAATCAAAGAATTGATTCTATAGCTAAGGCTGTAAATAGACTAATTTCATGTTTAAATATAATTTATATCCTTTGTTCAGTTCAAAATATCTGCAACTTTAATCTGTGTAATGTGTAATTGACAACCAACTAACTTTAACAGAAATACAATTTTTTTCTCAATGGAAACTTTTTATTGAGATAATTTTTCTGACTGAGTAAATCTTTCAGGACTAAAATTCACCTTAAAGAACAATTCATAATTATAAAACATAGATGTGGTCATGAGAAATTCAACAAATTTGTCCATCGATAATCTGTATTTTTATAAACTGACACAAAATTAAAGAGAGTTTGATTTCAGATTTGGAGAGTTTGATTCTAAACTCATTTCTACACTTGTCTGATCATCCATCCTTAAACAAAACCTGATCAGTAGCTGAGGTCATAGTATCATAAAATAGTAAGGCAGATGAATGTATCTTGTTAGATTTCTTTGTAAGATACCATTTTTAATTCATACATTTAAGTATGAGAACTTGCTTGTTTTCTGCATTTTTAAAACACAATAGAAACAACAAAACATTAATACAGTTAGCATTCTTTAAATGTCTACCATGCACACTTAAAACTGAGTATTTCTAAGCATATTACATTGTACAATGAGTTTGGATACCAAATTATTTGTGTAGTAATACTAAAAGACATTAATAATATATGAACTTCTAAATTATCATATCTAAATTTCTATAGTTAGAAAAATGTGTTTTCTGGGGTTATTTAATATGATCCTGACCAATAATTTGTGAGATGAGTTTCCTTTTATTAAAAGGAAAGTAAGACTCAAACTTGTTCAAACACTTTGAGATATAATGCAGTGATTTAATTACAATCATGAGCATATAAAGTGTAATTATTTGTATATGACATGTCTCCCCAAAGTTCCAGTTAATGAAAGAATGTTAAGAGGTAAAATGATTGTATTAGGAGAACTGTAATCTATTCCAACCATCCTAGTTTGAATGGATACACTGGATGGTGACAGTTACCTGTGGGTAGTTGGGGCATGATTGGATAATGTGGCAGCGTCACTAGTAGCATACCTTACCTTGGGTTCAGAACAATGGAATCAGCCATGTATGGACTGAGAACTCTGAAACCAAAACCATGAGCCCCAAATGAACTTCCTCCTCTAATTGTTCTTGATGGGTATTTTGGTAATAGCAATGCAAAACTTGATTAAAACAAATATATACCATTTGTTCCAATTTTTGTTTCTTTTTTTTCAGATCCATCTATTCTTTACAAAAAATAAAACTAATAATGTTAATAATGAATGTAAATGCCATTACTTAATTTTTTCTCAATATAATACATTTATTTAGATACAGAATATTATAATTTAAGAAACTTATAGTAAAAGCTAAAGTTAAAATTCTTTTATTTAAAAGTTTTGTCATACTCCATAGCTGATACTTAACATTTTTTTCTAAATTTCCACTACCCAAAACGGTTTTCATACAGTAAGAACCAAATTATTCTATGTGTGTGTGTGTGTGTGTGTGTGTGTGTGTGTGTGTGTTTAAATATTACAGCAAATGTCACCAAAACCCAGAGGGGAAAAGTAGGTCAAACACTAAGATTATTTTCCTTACATACTTTGAGTAAAATACTTGGGAGAATTCTGATCTATTTTTACATATGTGGCCATGGACCTGCCAATCACAAAATAGTGATAGCACCAGACTAAATGAACTGTAAATCTACTGTTAGAGGCATTCTGGTATACTGCCGAATCAACCCCATCACATTTCAGTGGGCAGACTAAGTCAATACATCACAACAGATGGATGCACAAAGGCGATCATGAGAGTAAGTTAAGAACAAAAGACTCAATATAATTGGAATTATTTTGTGGTAAGTTCCAAAGCATGAGCAAAAATTCACATAGTAAAACACTATATCTCCAACATTATGAAAAAAAAAAAAACTACAAGAAGTTTTATTCTTCAGTAGTAGACGTGTAGTGTATTTACCAATGGAAACAATATTTTGCCATTTGAAAGTAATAGGGTTTCTGATCATATGTTAAGATGTTTTCTAAATTACAAGAAGTGATATAAAAATAAGCTAATTCAATTATTGTTAATAGGAAATCAGCAAATATGGAATGTGAGAAGTTATGGATTTGTTTCATAAGTAATTGTTGAGAGCATGAATGTTTCTCTAATTTACAAATAAAGACTTAGTTGAAATACTAAACATAAAAAGGCTTTTCATATAATGTCCTTAAACAGGACTTTAAATAGCCTAATCATGATAGAAGTTTGTAAATTCAATAAGATTATAGAGAATTCATTAACCTTCCTCAAGTTGTAGTCATAGGTGTTTATTTATTCAGTAGAGTTAAAGCAAGTGCTAATTCACCTACATTTATACTGTTTTCACTATAAAGTGATAAGATAAAGAATAAAAGATGTAATTGAGCAGATGCTGAAAAGAAATTTCCTTTGCTTTTAGTTTTCTATAGCTCCAAGATATTTACTTTGGAGGTTCTTCTTTTTGTAAAATAGTGTTTTCTTCCATCTTTTCAATTTTAATAACTATTCGTTTAGTTTCACTTTCAGGATAGTAAGTGCCACTTCCCACTTACCAGTGTCAACCTGATAGACTCCACAGATCTACTTTTCAGTAAAACTAGTAATGCTTGTGACAACTAGAAACATGCACAGAATCCTGCATTCTTCAGAAGCACTACAAGAGTGGATGCTAAATGTCCTCACTGCAAAAATTATAACTATGAAGTAATGCAGTTTTAAAATAGTGATTTAATCATCTCACCTTGTGTGTGCAACACTTACACATTTCAAAATATAACATTGTGAATAGTAAATACATATTACTTTATTTACCAATTTAAACAAAAATAGAGAGAAATTAAAGTTTCCATGAATTATCCTATGGGCATAAAACAAACAGAGAAACATTTCTCCAGAAAATCTACTGATATTCTATAGCAATAGCAAGAGGTTTGGGCATTTGAGCCATGACTTGCTCCTTTCCTTCTACCAACACCCCCCCGCACACACACACCCCTCACATCTTGGCTACATGGAAGTTCTGCTCTAAGTTAGTACAGTGTGGTTAACAAGAAAAATCCCTCTCTCCTCTCATCTCTCAGTCAGAGGTAATTTTGTCTCACTGGGGAGTAGGGGAGCAGAACTTCAGCATATTTCATCCTTTCCAACTTTAAGCAAGAAAGGTTAAATTTCTAATGAGTGTAGCCAAATATCCTGGGCCCCATTCCTGTGTCCAGCTTTTGCCTATCAAACTGATGCATTTCCCCAGGTACACAGGTACAAATGCCCTTCAATTTATGATGGAATTACTTCTCAATAAACCCATCACTTATGGGAGATATATCAAAAATGCATTTGCTAGACCTAAACACCATAGCTCAGCAACACAGTACCCCATGGAAGAGCTGTTGTTCCCCCTCATGGATCATGTGGCAAAGAGTTGCTGCCCACTGCAGCTCCCAACATCTCAGGAGAGATGGCACCACCTTATCACTATCTGAGAAAAGATCAAGATAAAATCTGAAGTGCAGTTCCTACTTGCCATGAGAGAAGAGATATCCCTGTCCAAGGAGTTCCCAGAGAGGAGGAAGCAATCAACTCAAGAATACTGGGGTTCTTGAAGTACATGATGGAAAAAAAATTTCAGTATGAGTCAGACAAGGATTCATAGACAGGGATTTATGTAGGAAGGTAAACATTTAAGGGAGAATATGGGCTATCTCAAGAGTGGAAAGCCTGACCTTAGGCTGGGGAATCTAATATTTATAGAACGACTGTCATTAGGGGCTGGACTCAGGTGGAGCCACAGTGGAATTGCACAGTTTTGTTCCAGTTTTCTCTATGCTTGTGCATTTTCCTCATTTTACAAGGGCATGGGCCAAGGGCCTGTTGCTCAATATTTATAACTCTGTTTTCTGCATCTTAATACTTCATGGACATTTTCTTTAACATTCAGTTTATCTCACTCTTTATCCTATATCCCTATCTTATCCTAAATATGTAGTTTGGGAATTATCATAAGGTTGAAAAATCCTAAATTGGACCTTGGACATTGTACTGGATCTCTAATTGCCCTTGTGGCTCAGAGAGGAAAGCTTTTGAGACTAGAGAGATCTTTATACCCCAGACTAATGACTTGTAGATTTGTACAGGGACAACTTCAAATCTCTTCCAAAGACCTTAAATTTATTAAAAATAGAAGGAAGTTATATTGGAGCCTCTGAATATTTTTATAAAATTCCTTTTCTTAATATAGAGCTGCAAGGCAATATATAGGCAAGCTAATTTTCCAGAAAGAATCAGGAAAGGAGGTAACTACCTAAAAAGACTTCTTCTTGGTTCAGAACCAATGCTGATAAATTAGTAGAGATAGACTCCAAAGATTGCTAATATTTAGTCTTGAAATGATCTCCGTTTTCTATTCCAGAGTCCCTCATGGAATAGAAACTCTAATATATTAAATATTTATGTTTCCATGGGCTCCTCAGGGTTGTGACATTTTTTCTCTAGACTTTGTTTTTTATGACTTTGACCATTTTGAGGAGTACTGGTTAGATATACTTTACAGTGTCTCTGTTTTGGAGTGTTTTTGAAGTTTCCATAATGATTAGGTTAATGTTATAGTTTTATGAGAAGAATATCACAGAGGTCAAGAGACGTTTTCATCACAGCCTTTTAAGGGTACATACTGTCATTACGATTTATAACATTTGGTGTTGAACTTGTTCCCCCTGCCAAGTAGGGCTTTTAAGTTTCTCCACTTTAAAGTTACTCTTTTACTTCCATTTTATAGACTGCACTCTTTGGAAGGAATTCACTATGCTTAGTGCACACCTAGAAGATGTGAAGCTACAAAAGCTTATTTTGAAAGGAATTCTCTACCATCTTAACAGCTATAAAGCTTTCAGTAGCAGATTTCTTTACTTTCTGAAATCCTTGTCCTTTGGACTCATGATCTGATTATAGTTCTCCTTTTCTTCTTTTAAACATCTCCATATACCTGAATGCAGGAGTTACATGTGTGTCGGACTCTAAGTTATGAAACACTGAAGTGATGACTTGAATCCAAGGGCTTTTTAAAAAAAAATTCTATTCAAAATGACAACAAAATAATGTGAAGTAGATGATCCTGAGATAGATCAATGTCTCTACAAGGTCAACAAACTGAGAAATTAAAAAATAATGAAAACAAACCAAATCAAATTGATGCTGACTTCTTATCACTGGCATCTGGCAGGTTGCAGCTGCATGAACATCAAGTGAGCACAAAGATGCACAAATACTCTTTAGGGAATGATAGCATAGGCTGATATTCCACATGGTACAATAAAAATATACTGAATTATTTCCCTAATCTGAATAACACGGGTGATTATTACTTAATCATCATAGTCCTTTATTCTTCCACTTCTTAATTAAAAAACAAAGTTGCACAATAATCAAATTCCCCCTTCTTCCTCAAGAACTTAATCATAACAAACCCTCATTTACAGCATACTACTCAGACCTCATCTGGAACAAGCTTGAATTCCATAAAAATCCCCTTAAATTGTACCTTTCACAGTTTTCTTATGAAGCATCTCTCTTTCAGTGCAGTAATCTAGTAAGTTTACATTTCACGGGCTACAGGTATGGTCCTGCTGGACTTTCACTATGAGCATTAACAGAAACATTTTTAATCTCTCAGGCTATTAGTATTTTTATCTTGCTTATTTTCTCAATATCAGAGTGACACTATCTAAATATATCCAAAAATAAGGTTTGAAAACAAAATGTAAAATAATGTTATAATCCTCCAAATCATTTCTTCTCATTCAACAATTGTTTTTAGCTATTATAATTCCTCTGTCTTTCCATGTAAGTTTTAAGATTGGCTTGTCTATGACTTAAGATATTATATGATATTTTAACCAAAATTGCTTAGATCCTTTTTGGGAAAAATGTTAATTTTCCTATACTGAGTTCAGCAATCCGTGAAAACATTATTTCTTTTTATGTAGACCTTTGGTGTCTTCAGTTTTGTTTTTGCAAGCATGAAGCTTCTCTACCTGTTGTGCTTGATTTATAAAGCATTGTTTTACTTTTGGAAGTGGTTGAAATGACATTATTTTACATTTTGTTTTCAAATCTTAACATTTTTGGATATATATTGAAAAAGACATTCTCATGACACTGAGAAAATAAATAAGGTGAACATCCTAAGAGATTAAGCATACAGATACTCTGTGAACAAAATACTTAAACTATATCAAGAAAATTGTATAGAGAACCAAAAAAGCACACAGAAGAATTTCCAATAGCATTAAGTATTATAGAAATGTAATTTACAACCATAATCTCTCATAAGCTCTCCACACTTATTACAATGGTTAACTAAAACATTGGAATATTAAATGCTGGAAAAATCTGGAGCTACTACAACTCATGTATATTGCTTAAGAGAATATAAAACATCAAAGTCACTATGAGACAGTTAGTTAGCTTCTTATAAAGTTAAACATGGATTTGCCACATGTATCAGAAATTCTACTTATTTATTCTAGAAAATTGAAAATGGAAGTTCATGGAGATAGATCCAATGATTTTCATAAATTGCATTCCTAATCAATGTAGTTGGAAATAATCCAAGTACCCTTCAACAAGTGAATGTCAAAACACATTATCATAGATACAGATAATAAAATGTTAATAATGTTATTTTTTATTTTCACGATATTCAATTCAAATTTTGAGTAACCCAATAAAAATCATAATACTTAATTTCAAAAAATATAATTATGTTTACTATATTTTATTTTTATTTACTTATTTTTAGTACTAAAAATTGAACTCAGGGGTGCTTTAGCACTGAGATATCCCCCACCATCCAGCCTCTTTTATTTCTTATTTTGAGACAGGGTCTCACTAAGTTCCATAGAGCCTTACTTACTAAGTTGCTGAACTGGTCTCAAATTTGCCATCTTCCTGCCTCAGCCTCCAAAATTACTGGGAATACAGGCATGTTCCAGTGTATCGAGCTATACCTACCGTAGTTTAACACAAAAACAGAACATGAGATGCTGGCTTTGTTAATCTGGAATACTGTTTTAGTTAGCTTTTTCACTTCCGCAACCAAAAGTCCTACCTGACAAAAACAATTATAGGAAGAAAAGTTTATTTTGAGGCTCATGGTTTCAGAGGCCTCAGTCTATTTATGGCCAGCTCCATTCCTCAGGGGTTGAGGTCAGGTAGGACATCATGGTAAAAGAGTATGGCAGAGGAAAGGAATGCAGGACAAAATACCAAAAGGCACACCCCAGAGACCCACTGCCTCCTGTTACATCCTACCTACCTGTAGTTACATCCAGTTAATCCGTTAGGAGATGAATGCACTGATTTGGTTAAGATTCTCATGACCCAATTATGTCATCTCTAAACTTTCTTGCATTGTCTCACACTTGAGCTTTTTGGAGGATGCTTTGTATCTAAACCATAATACATATTACTATTTTTCCCTGTTGTGCTTCTTGTATATACTTTATCATATGGGTATAGTTAAAGTGTTTAAGATATCACTCTATATAATCCACAGAAACTTGTGTCAGTGTCTGTGAGCCCTGTTCACTTGGCTATGGATCCTAGGCCCATGTGCAGTTTTCATTTCTAATATTACAATATTCATTCAGGGATCCAGAATGATGTAAAAACTTTCCAATAAACAGAAATAAAAATAAATATATTTTACTCTATCTTAGCTTCTTATATTTTCCCTAAAGATTAGAAAAATTTTTGAGTAGGAATATAACTATGAGAAAAGAGCAATTGGTGCTTATTTTATTAATTTATTTTAAAATTTCGGTCTCTCTCTAGTCAAATCTTTCTGATCAAAGATTATATCTTGAAAATTGTCCCAGAAATGTGTTAAAGAATCTTATTATTTTTTCCCCAGGATGCCTAGAAGTCAATCCTGAAACCAACTCATCATTTTTTAAATCTCTTTTCTGGTGAAAACAACAAACAACCAACCACATAGGTTTGTAAAGTAATTCTCAGGCTACCACCAAACTGTGCTAAATAAAGTGTTGATTTCTCAAAACTAGATCTTACCTAACACTAAATTTTTGCTAATGATTCAAAGGATAAAGCAAGAATCAATATTAGATAAAATATTCTTGGATTCCAAAACTTTTGGAGGCCAGATCTCTTAGAAATAGCTGTTGAAGTGTATCTTTAAAAATATATATGCAAATACTGTTTCAAAAATCTAGCTGTTTTTAGATTTGGGGATTCTCCTGTTTTATGCTTATAAAAATAATACAGAAAATACTTATATAGTATTGCTTACATTATCAACCATACAACCAAGCCTAATGAATTATACACTCTTTAAAATAGTCAATTTATGCAGCTTATGTATATTTGATCAAAAATATTCAATGAAGAGAAACTTCCGTGTTTTTTCTATGCTAGAAATTTTTTTTCTAGATCATCTGTCACTTGAGTTAGTGTGGAAATTATGTTTTCCAAAATTCCTTCATCAGGTAAACTTAAATGTTTCAAAATTTCTATCTTAAATTATTTTATTTGTTCCTTTTAAAAATTAAAAGTAGAAAGTATATAATGAAATGAACTATTTTCCTGCTTCAACAAGTAAGAGGTTAAGGGGAATGGGGAAGTCACATGAAAAAGCAGCTCACATAATAGGAATCGGGGGAAAGTTATTTTGATAAGCAACTAGATATTGGGAAGATAAAGCATAAACAGTTTAATAAATAGGTAAAAAAATTGATAGTGACGTATGTTACTTTTGTGCTTGGTAGTCTATTCAGCCTAGCCATGATTCTAATACGTCTACTTTTTAACATTTTGAAACCCAAATTGGGTTTTATGTATTACATCATGTTACTAATTGCTAATTACTAATATTATAGTAAGTACAATTATATATAGAACTTTTACTATAAGTGGAGAAGAATTACAATTTAAAAATATTTGTGCTTACATCAAATGCCATTATTTAAATTAAATTTTATGAGTTTAATTTAAAAATGAGCATCACATAAAAACCAAGTATAAAACTGAAATGAAAATGCATAATCCATATAAACAATCTGTAACCTAATCGTGTCTATATTTGGAAGTTCATAGTTATGCCTTTTAATTAACACATAATGGTGTGTGTTTGCAAAAAATATTAAAGTATATTATTGAAAGTAAAACTTATTTCATAATAAAATAATAATAAAATACGTCTTGAAATTATTCTGAAAGTTTATGACCTCTTAATAAGCGAATTAATAGAGGATCACCGAACAAATATCTTGGCCTTAGATTTAATTAAGTAATACCTGAACTGCAGCTGAACTGTGGTGTAGTACACAGTGTGAAATAGAATTTTTAATGTAAAGGTTAATGATTTAATTAGCCACATTTAAATGTTTAATTCAAATAAACGCTCAACCAGTTGATTGTAAAGTTCAGTCAGTTTGTCCCCTTTGCTTATCATCCTGAATATCTTTTCCACATGAAGTTTAAAAAGTGGGATAGCACATAGGATTAAGAAACACAACAAATTTGGCATACTATTTGCAACTTATGATAAGGAATTAGTATGCTAAAATAAAATATTATATGTAATTTGATTAATATTACTAAATTAGAAATTATTTAAAAATAAAGCTCCGGTCAGACTGTAGAGCCATTGAAATATTACTTTATTTCATTTGGATAGCTTTTATTTATTTATTTTTTTGTCTTAGTGGAATGCACATCCACTAAGTACTAAACAATCCATGCAACTTGAACTAATATATTCTCTAATTAATGTCTCATATCTCAAAAGAGTATTTCCCTTGAATTTTTGTTTAAGGATTTTCCCATTGTCAAAATTAAAGTAAGGGAAATAAATGTGATACATACCGATGTTCTTTCTCTCTCAATTTCCTATATTTTTTAGTTTTAAAAATTGAACATTTATATTTTTAGCACAAATAGGTGGGAAAATATTTTTTATACCTTTATTTTGTTCATTTATTTTTATGTGGTGCTGAAGATCAAACCCAGTTGCTCACATGTATGAGGCAAGCCCTCTACTGGTGGGCCACAACCTAAGCCCCTGGGAAAATATTTTTAAGGAATTGTATTTACTTATTACTTACAATAATTTTAGGAGTAATTATAACATATACACATTCCTGACCAAAAGTAAAGGCTTTAAACTTGAAATTGATTCCATTACAATATTTTATGTGTATAAATCTCTCCAATTAAGTAATAATACGTAGCCTAAACCTAGACTTTGTTTATGAAATCAAACTTCAAGTAAAATTTTATAAAATATACAGAATATTTACAACTGTTTATGCAGCTCAACATCCTTTTACATTTATTTCTGCTACTTATTTTAGCATTTTGATTCATCTCTTTCATTAGAGCTTTTGAGATCTCCACCATATATTTGCTTTCATAACTGTCAAAACCACAGTTTTTTTTTTTTCCATTGGAATGGATCCACATTAATTAGCTCAGTCTTCTTCTACCCACTATATTTTTTTATCTACAAACCCTTCTTACATTTCTGGCTTAAATACAATTTTCTCATCAGCATTAAACACATCATCCATGATGTTACACTCAAAAAACAAAATTGCAGGATGATACAGAGAAAACAAGCACTTGACTTCTTTTCAAAACTGTCCTCAATTATTTCTCAATTCAAAAAGGAAAATTGAAGTCACACTTCTGTTACTATAATACGAAAGCAGAATTTCAGAGAGTTGAGTCAATTACAATTACAATTACTTCCAAAAAATGATATGAATAAGCTTTAAAGAAAAAGGCTCAACACTTCAAGTGCATGCTTCAATTAAGCATCAGGGTTAAATTCACTCTATGGGATAACAAAGATTGAATTTATTGAGTACAACAAAAGGCATAGTAAAGATAATTTATCCAATAGTAATTTTAAACATTTTTTAAGTCTTGACAATTGCTCCTAACTGTATAAGTCTGAACATCACAGAATTGTGCCATTTTAGGATTTTCATGTAACTGTCAATACGAATTGATAAGATTGTAAAAACATCTCCTAAGAAATACTAACTACATTTCTATCCACAATTTATTCTTTCATTACAACTTCACAAATATATGATAATAAATATGTAAACATGTATTTGTGAATTTATGTCCCCTTAATGCTTTTCATCCTATGTCTTATTAATTCTAACACTTCATAATAAGTAAGTAAAAAACTGATGTCTAACTCCTTTCTTTATAAATTTCCAGGTGTCTTTCAAACTCTATAATGATTTTGCTAATACTTGTCCCTGCAAAAGTGCTTATTTTCGCATGAATTACAATTTTTTCTTTCTTGCCCACTTCAGATGACGTTGATGCTTTTCTCTCAGTTTGCCTTACACCTATTCCTCCTTAGTGGATTGTGATTTATATCCTACAGTTTTCTTCATTATGATTAGTGCCCTTTCTGGAGAAAAGGAAGCCACAGAGACACAGAGGTACAACTAGAGGGCTGGAAGGAATAAAATTATAGTTATAAGAAGTCTGGAGGAGGGGTCACTGGTATTATTAGCTCTGCTTCATGAGGTTATTTAGAGTCCATACCATGTTCCCCTCTATCTTAGCTCCATTAATTTGTCAGGGATTGACTTTGTCCATATTGTCAATATGGAATCACCACTGTCACCCTGATTCCTGATGCAGGACAAGGTTTTTAACCTGGTTTTGAGGATATTACATTTTACACAGAAGTTGCACATATGACTTCTGCTCAAATTCTGTTTGGAAAAGGTTAGTAACATGGTCACATCATGTTCCAGGGTGTGTTCTTTGAGGTAGTAATTTCGATTATTAAGAAAAGAACAAAGAGGGGCTAGAGATATAGCTTATTCGGTAGAGTGCTTTCCTAGCATGCACAAGGCCCTGGGTTCAATCCCCAGCACCACATACACACACACACACAAAAGATAAGAATAAACAGCATAGATATGGGAAACACCATTATCTTCTCAAAAATCTATAGCTTCTGAGATACTCTTCCACTTCTGAAGACATAATATATCATTGATCCTAACAAAAAGAAAATTAAATAAGTAAATTGGCCCCCAATTAAAGTATATATTTAAGGTGAAGTCCTGCTTCTTACTTGATATTAAATATGATTATCTAAATAACATCCAGCTCCAAAACAACAAATACCCATTAAAGTTACTTAGAAAAACTGTGGAAGATTACGCTTACTCACATGTCAATCATACTTCTCTCATCTGAATCAAATATCATTGAAAAATTTGATGAATATCATTACAGATCTTTTATCATGTGTTTTATATCATAATCTTCAATTAATATTTCATATTTCAACAGATATCATTCTGTACCATATATATTTGAAATTTATTTTTAAATAAATGCTTATAATTTTTGTCTTATTTTATTTCAGATTTATCAGGAAAATCACAGGGTGGGTAGCTACAAAAAATTAATGTCTACTGGCTGAAATTTATGGTATTGGCAAAAATTGCTCATGTCAATAGTACAGAGATAAGGAACTGGAATATCAAACCACATAGCTCCTGTAACTCATATTCCATATTCCAAATTACCACATGACCCATATCCAGACAAAGAATGTAATAAATAAATAGAGTAATATGTAGGAATGTGTTCCATGCATTAGACCTTTAGGGAAAAGAGTAACTTCTATAAAATCAATTTTTTAGTTGTGAGAGAAAAATACAATATTGCTTATAGTATGAGATATGTATGTTTTCAAAGAATACTGAGGCTTCTTTTTTTGGCTTTTCTGTTTTATGTGTAAAAGAGTAAGTGTTCTAAATTACATGTTTACTGGGACCACATGATTTCTTAAGTGGTATAAAGCTCCATGAAACATTCTCTTATGGCAAAACTATAAACTATGTACCTTATATTTTATGGCTTAAGCAAATAGAATTATTCAAATGAAAATTTGTATTCTTACAATGTTATGGTTAATTTTGACCAACCAAAATATTTGTAAAGATACTTCAGTGAAATTTATATATATATATATATATATATATATATATATATATATATATATCATATCTTACTTTGGGAATTTAAATTAGGTACTTAATTGTTCACCAGTATATTTCCTAAATAGCAATTGCATTTATCAATATTTTTTGTGTTTTAATTTATATAAGGGTAGAAAGGTATCTTAAAAATAATCAATGCCAGAAATAAAGGATTGTATTTGTATACAAAAATAGTATTTTTGCTAATGATCATTTTACATTCATAATATGCAAGTCAGTTATGAGATTAATGCAGAAAACAAAAACACATTAGTAATTCTTTAAAATATTCTCTTATAATGAACATTTCATTTATTCATTCTCTTTTCCTGAACAGTATTTCCAGATTTCAAATAAACACACTAAATATCATTGCATATTAAATGTTTATCATCTCAAAATTCTGAACTACATCTTAAGTGTGGAATATTCTCTTCACCTGTAGGTTATTGGTGATAAAACTGAGAAAATCAACTTATATAAGTTACATTAATTATAACTTGAGAACATTATTCTTTGTGCCAAGTTTATAATTGAGACTGTTTGTTTTCTAGGATGTGTAAGAGCAGCTGTGGGCTATAACAGAGAGAAGTCATCTTTGCATTTTTCATTGTTGCTTGGTAATTGCCTAATTTTTCTTTGGTATTCCCTCATATAAGAATTCCAATTGCAAATACAATGTTTTCATTCTATTCCATGTATTAATTCCAAAATCTCTGTCTTAAAAATTTTAACCCATAAACTGATGGTTTTCTTCTATTTAATTCATAATAATAGAATGTATTTATTGTGACAAGTCAAAGGCAAATATGCTAGTAAATATGAAATTTAACTTTTTGACTTTAGAAGTGGAAACATTTTATGCCAGCATTGACAGATGATTGATATAATTATCACTCCACAGTACTTCATCAGGTTAAGCAAAAAAGGTTCTCTTTGTGTTAACATATCACCTCTAAGCATTTTTGTAAACATGATATACAGGTATAGAGGAAAAAAAAGAACTGCATTAATAATATTGCAGTATCTCTTGACCTGAATAAAAAAGTCAAACTTTTTATAAATATTTACATAAAAATATTTATTCCTTTTAAATGAAGAAATACGAATTTCATGTTCAATGTGGTATATAACTTTGCTAACTTTTCCAGTGTGATAATTTTTCATTCCTGTAGTGAGACTATCCTTGTACCAGGAATGGACTTCAAGAATGTGCAGAGTCTATAGAGATCTTTTGGTTATCTCTCTTGGGGATCAGAAATGTGGGTAAATTTTATCCCTTGAGAGAAAAAATGTAATAAAATGTAGTAGAAATGCAGGCACTAGCATAAGCAATGCTACTTATTCACTGTGTTGTTTAAATTTTCATCTTCTAGTCAGAGAATGTTTTTCTTAATCTTCTTGCTTTGATGTTGGGTCCAGAGTAAACTGCTAACTAATGATAAGAAGAGGAAAATTAACTAGTTTGTTTCAGACCTAAACCCTAAAATATCCTAATTTCATATTATTGTCATATATATATATGCACACACATATGTATATATGTGTGTATGTATGCATGTATGTGTATATGTATATATACATATTCATATGCATATACATGCAAATAAAAGGCTCAAGGAAAGATTATTCTATACCCATCATTGCAGTAATCACAAGGTACAAGTACCTACTGTGAACCTGAAATGTCCCAAGTTCACAAGAGGAACTTAAAATTTAATTAATTTTAATGAATTTAAATATAAACAACCACATGTGGTTAATAGGAACAGTATCAGATGGCATGCATGTAGAAATTGGTGCTGATGAAGTTTAAAAAGAAGTCAGTATCCTAAAACTTCACATTGAATCTTATCCATTGAATTTTACAGACTATGTTGTAAGAAATAAATCTATAATTTGTTAATTCAGTAAGATATTTTGAGACTTTTTTTTACCCAAATGACCAGTTAATCAGCATGACTACTATAAGAGTAATAATCTGTTTATATTTGTAATCTCAGCAATTAGTCTAAACTACAGCATATTTTGGTGAATAAATAAATTATACTAATATATTCTGTAGGTATTCAAAGAGCATTTGTTCAAAAGTAACATATGACCTATAAAGCTACTTTAACTCTTATGATACATGTATATTTATATATGCATACATATGGGAATTTGTGTGTATATATACACATATATGTACATGTTCTCAAGTGTTACATACACATATAAACACATGACTTTTGAGAGTGAACACCTATGCTTGTAGTTGGCCTGTGGACAGAGGACTGGGTGCTCAATATTCTCAGGAACTTCTTCCCAGTAACATTCCTAAGGTGCCTTCACTATGATAACTCTTGTAGGCAGTAAGTTTACATCACTTGATGATTGCTTTTTCTTGCTCCTTAAAAAAACATAAAGGTAGACTTTGCCATGATTAGAAATCTGGGAATTATTCTAGGACTAGACTTGTCTTGCATATACAGGAAGAGGTACAGATATATGGAGAGCAGCCTTCTGCTGATAATTGCTCAGGATGATTTTTACATAGAAATTCTGGCACTATTCTGGTAGTTTTCTTAGGATACAATCCAGTATATAATTCAGGGAGCAAAAATGTAGTTCATAATATGCAGCAAATTCACTAGTTTGGGAAGAATTTTTCTTATGCTAAATAGGTCATTGTTAAGAAAGTTGTTTTTATTTATGACTCACAAATATAATCCCCTAAGCAAAGTAAAAATTAGCTTTATTTTATATGCATTTAAAGTTTCATTTATATTTTCAACAAGGCTGCTTTCTTATTCTTATCTATTTTGTTTTTATGTTTGAGCCAAGTTGCTTTTGATTCTGAAGATACGTGGATTTTTTCCTTCCATATTTTTTCTCCTCTCACTTTTAAATAAGTACATGGATATAAATGTTTTCATCCATAAATTAGGGAGAAGAATAGGAGATATAGAAAAAGATGACTCCTATTAAAGACACATGTATATAGGAACTCAATCATGTGCAAGCAATAACAGACAGGAAAAGGAGAGTAACCTATTATAACAGGAGAAAGAAGGTGACTGCCAAATGAGATCAGGCAGCCATGAACAAACAAATACATGGAGACTGATGAGAGAATCCCACAATCCCACTTCCAAATGCAAGGTGCTCTAATAATGGTGGCAAGGCAGGTGGGGCAAAATAATAGGCAATATTAGCACAAAAGTAGTCTCAGAATATTTTAGAAAACTAAAGATATATACTTAGGTAGCAGTACTAATCTCTAGTGATTTCTGTGAACCATGAAGCAGTCATTCAGGCTTTTGCAATTGTATAAATTTGACCCTCCCTTACCAGCGTTAAGGAAAGGACGCATTATTCCCACACTGGATACTTATGCCCAGGAAATATTCTAAGTTGAACACAATTAATGTCCTATTACAACATATTGCTGGCTAAAATTGCACACATCTATACTTTAAATGGGCTGAAGAATTTGCCCCCTTTCATGCCAGACTGTATTATGGTCAAGAGACTTTTCCTTAGAAAAATAAGTAAGGTTTAAGCCTGTTATCACTGAGTTTATTGAAACAAATATAGCCTTTGCTTCAGGCAAAAGTCTATACAAATCAGTTTGATAAACCTAATTACCACTTTTTATAACACCTTTGGGCCACTTTGAAATAGAGTCCAGACACCATATAGTGAATGGTTGACTTTCCCCAAGGCACTGGGAATTAATCTAATTGAACTTTTTCCAAACAAAGAGCAGTCTCAATTTTTCCCAGTCTCTTAACCTATAAAGCAAAGCAGAGATCAAGCATGGCCTGATAGTACTTTGTTTAATCTCTTAAAAATTCCAGTTCCTCACATTAATATCGGCAGTATTATTAGCTGAGAGGCTTAGTGGGTTCACACGACACTGTGTTTTTTGCTTAATCTTATTAAATTGCAAGATATGCTGGTCCATAAAGTGTCTAGTTTGCAAGGATGTTCTCATTCTTTTATACAATTGTATTGCTGCATAAACTATTGTCTGACCTCTTGTACTAGAGGTCCCCATGCCTAATCATGCCATCACTTACTTATCACTGCTTACCTCTCAATATCTACATTCATTTTATATTAGTTTTTGTAAAGCCAAGCTATATGTATTCCACTCAATATATTTTCATTATTTTGGCATACAAAAATTTAGATAGCTGTTTTTATTGCTTATTACAGAATCACACCAGTATATTTCCTATTTTTATTAATCCAATCATTAACAAGTTTAATTATTCCTAATTTTTTTGCCCAGAATATAACTGATGATACATGATTTTTATTTTAAAAGAAAATTTTATTACAGTAGATTATGGACTATTGCAGTATTTTTAAAACTGTACTAGTCACAAAGTACATCTCAATAAACTTTTATAATTTGAATTTATTTGTTTAATCAGCACAGAGAACAAGAAATAGAACATTGGAAGCCTTCCAGAAATCTACCTTATCATTCCTTCCAGTCATTAAATTGACTTCTACTACCCACTCCAGAATACCAGGTCCCAGACTGTTGGAACTTTCTATAGGAAACATATTGCACAGAATTTCTGGTATGTGTCTGCTTTCTCTCAAGATTATGTTTGTAACATTCACCCATGTTTTTGCTTCGATTTTCACTTAATTTCCATTTCCATCAGCTTAAATTTTCAGTTCTTCATTGTTTCTTAAAAATGAAAAAATAATGGGCAAAGATCCTCTGAATGCTGATTTCTACAAAGAAGATAAACAAGTACTTCAGATAGAAGCAGAGGTGTATAACATCACAAACCATCATGTAATGCAAATCAAAACTACCATGAAATATGTCACTTTTCACCCATAAAAACAGCTATTATCAAAAAGATGTAAGGTAAGTGCGGACTCAGGCGTGGAGTGTAGGGCATGCTTGTGCACTGTTGCTGGGAATGTAGACTGACCCAGGGCTTGTAGAAATATTTGGTGGTTTCTGAAGAAATGAAAAATAGAATTACCATTTGGCCCAGCAGTCCCTCTACTAGGAATATACTCAAAGGAGATGAAATGACCATTCTGTAAAGATATTTTCCCCTCTCATGTTCAATGCAGCATTATTCATGATAGCCAGGATATGGAATCAATTTAAATGTCCATCAAAAGATAAATGGATAAAGAAAGAAACTGTGGTACATATATACAATGGAATATTATTAATATTTAAAAGTGAGTGAAATCCAGTCATGGCATGTGGATAAGTTTAAAATTATCAATGCCTCACAAATGGCAAATCTTATATAAATGACCTCCCCGCCATCTAGTCAACACTATGTTATAAACTTATCCTAGGCATTTGTTTCAAACTGTTTTTTTTTAACTACAGATTAAATAGACTTTCAAATATTTTTGTCACTTAATGGAGAACAAATGAACCCCACACACCTAAAGTTTGGTTTAGATGTCATGTCTGATGGTGCTATGTGCCTATCAAAAGGACGGAGTCATATATAATTCATATGATGAGACTTTCTGGAGGAGCAAGGCAAAAGGTCCAAACAGGTCACAAACTGATTTGAGATAGAGGGGAAAGACGACTGTCTTTAGGGGTTTGTGGTGTTTAGAAGTGGGGCTGGGTGAGAGGTACTGGACATGTGCTTGGGCTGGCATAGTTTGAACTTCCTCCTAGTATCAATGTAAAAAGCACCTGATTTTTTTAATTGGTTTTCTCTGGTGTGGGGCAGAAAAGAAATTAGAATTGTGTCCTTTCTTTTCAATATCCCTGAATAGTGAACACATTGTTTACTGAAAATATAAGAACAGCATGAGGATTTCCATTTCTGATTATTTATTCCCCAGTCAAATGTTGCATTGCAAGTTCAAAGTCATTTGATTTAACAACTATAACTTAGATATCAAAAGCTGTGAAAGTAGCAGGATACAAAATCAACACCCATAAATCAAAGACATTTCTGTATTTAGTGACAAATCCTCTGAAAGGTAAATGAGAAAAACTACCCCACTTACACCATAGGTATTTGTCTCAAACAATACCATCAAAAAAATAAAATACTTGGGAATCAACGAAAGAGGTGAAAGACTTCTACAATGAAAACTAAAGAACGCTACAGAAAGAAATTAAGGAAGACCTTAGAAGATGGAAAGATCTACCTTGTTCTTGGATAGACAGAATTAATATTGTCAAAATGACCATACTACCAAGAGCACTATACAGATTTAATGCAATTCCAATCAAAATCCCAATGACACTACTCATAAAAATAGAAAAAGCAATCATGAAATTCATCTGGAAAAATAAGAGACCTAGAATAGCTAAAGCAATCCTTACCAAGAAGAGTTAAGCATGTGGCATCACTACACCAGACCCTAAACTATACTACGGAGCAATAGTAACAAAAACAGCAGGGTATTGTCACCAAAATAGACTGGTAGATGAATGGTACAAAATAGAGGACACAGAGACTAACCCACATAATTTCAGTTATCTTATATTTGACAAAGGCACCAAAAATTTACATATCTGAAAAGATAGCCTCTTCAACAAATGATGCTGGGAAAACTGGAAATCCATATTCAATAAAATGAAATGAAACCCCTATCTCTCACCATGTACAAAACTAAACTCAAAGTGGATCAAGGACATAGGAATTAAACCTGAGACACTGAATCTAATAGAAGAAAAAGTAGGCCCAAATCTCCATCATGTGGGATTAGGCCCCAAATTCCTTAATCAGGCTCCTATAGCACAAGAATTAATATCAATAATCAATAAATGGGATGGATTCAAACTAAAAAGCTTCTTTTCAGCAGAAACAATCAGTGAGATGAATAGAAGCCTACTAATTGGGAACAAATTCTTATTCCACACACGTCAGAACACCAATCTCTAGGATATATAAAGAACTCAAAAATTCTATCAGCAAAAAACCAAATAACTCAATCAGTAAATAGGCCAAGGAACTGAACAGACACTTATCAGAAGATGATATACAATCAATCAACAAATATATGAAAAAATGTTCAATTGTTCTGGTAATTAGAGAAATGCAAATCAAAACTTCTCTAAGATTTCATCTTACTCCAGTAAAAATGGGAGGTATTAAGAATACAAACAACAATAAGTGTTGTCGAGGATGTGGGAAAAAAGGGACACTCATATATTGCTGATGGAACTGCAAATTGGGGCAGCCAATATTAAAAGCAGTATGGAAAATCCTTGGAAAACTTAGAATGGAACCACCATTTGACCTAGCTATCTCTCTCCTCAGTCTATACCCAAAGGACTTTAAAACAGCATACTACAGGAACACAGTGACATCAATGTTTATAGCAGCCCAATTCACAATAGCTAAACTATGGAACCAACTTAGATGCCCTTCACTAGATGAACGGATAAAGAAACTGTTATTTTATATATATATATATATATATATATATATATAATGGAATATTATTCAGCATTAAAAGAGAATAAAATCATGGCATTTGCAGGTTAATGGATGGAGCTGGATAATCTAGTGCTAAGTAAAATTAGCCAGTTCCAAAAAAACCAAATGCTGAATGATTTATCTGATTTAAGGACACTGAATCATAATATGCTGTGTGTGTGGGAATGGGAGGATTAAATGAACTCTAGAGGGAAAAGGGGAAAAGGGAAGGGAAAGATAGAGAAGGGGCATAGTGGTAGGAAAGACTGTGGAATGTAATGGTCATCAATACCCTAAGAACATGTATGAAGACACATAGGATGTGACTCTACTTTGTGTACAATCAGACATATGAAAAATTATGCTCTATATATGTAATATGAATTATAATGCATTCTGTTGTCATATATAACAAATTAAAATTTTTAAAAATTTTAAATAAATAAATAAGCCTTAAAAATTAAAAAAAGAGCTGCATATTTGAGACAGAAAAATGCTAAAAACTTTTGTAATAAACTTCTATTGGAGCATCTCATCTTTTATAATAAATTACTATTGGAGAATCTAAATAATAATTTCAGAACATAGTTATTTTCAGGCAGATATAATGGGCAATCAGTTCATTGGATTTTTAGCTAATATAGAGCTAGGATTGTGGCTTAGTAGTAGAGCACTTAACCCGGTGAGCATATGTGAGGCTCTGGGTTTGATCCTCAGCACCACATAAAAATAAATAAGTAAGATAAAGTATTATGTCTATCTACAACTAAAATTGAAAAAAAAAAGAGTTAGTACAATACAGGTATAGTGGCACATTCTTGTAATCCCAGAAGCTTGGGAGACTGAGGCAGGAGAATCACAAGTTCAAAGCCAGCCTCAGCAACTTAGAAAGACTCTGTCTCAAAATAAATAAAAAAGGGCTGAGGGTATTAAGTGCCCCTAGGTTCAATCCTCAGTCCAAAAAAAAAAAAAAAAAGAAAAGTTAATAGAAATGATTTTTTTGTTTCTTAGCTAACTATAAAGGAACACTTTTGTTATTGTTGTTGTTGTTGTGGCATTTTGTTTGTTTTGCTTTTCCTCTATGGATCAAATTCTGATCATATCTCATCAGTGATCTCATCCCATTCTTGGATTTGGGGATAATTTTGAATCATTGGTGTATCTGTTAAGTGTTTAACAAATAGTCTCTGTGTGCAATGCTCGCACATGTACACACACACACACATACACAAACAAATAAATAAATAAATAAAAATTAAAAACCTGAATTGTAGCCTATGTATATTTGTAGCCCATGGGTATGGTGTAAATACTGTTGTCATGCTTAATTTCCAGCAAAAAACAATGTCTTTCAAATCTCTGGGGATGAATACCATGAGATGAAGGTGCTGACAAGTATTTTCTGAGATTTCCTTTATAAGCAGAATTTCTTCAGCACCTCCATGCCAACGGTGAACTTGTAACTGTGAGGCAGCTGTTTTTCTCTTTCTGAGGACTTAGAAAAGCTACCAGAAGGCAACAGCTGTGCTGTACTGGACAGAATTCCCCTTGGGCAGAAGCCACATGGAAAGCCATCATGAAGACAGTGAAGTGGAAAAACAAAATCTGGCTCCTTCTGAGCACTGTAGAGATACAACCCTGCTGATTCCCAGAAATGCCCAGAATGAGCAGGCAGATATTTTGAGGGTATACAAAAACACATTTATACTAAGAAAATACAATTATAATACCAATGTTTAAATCATAGTACGTATGTTGAGGGGATGCTTTAACAAAATAGTTACTGACATTCCCTCTAACTCAAAAAATTAACATGTAAATAGAAAAATACATACAAAAATTAAATTTGAGGTTAAAGAGTATAATCTTAAATATAATTTATAAATCATGTTCATCAATCTTACATGTTTATAATGCACAATAAGCAGTATTCATTCTATAAACATGAAGGCTTAATCCAACATTTTATTTAAATTTGGTGACATGTTTAATTTTTATAATTATTCTATATATGTAATATATTAATTTGCTTAGGTAATGATATGAGGGCTGATTATTTAAATGATTGGCAGGCAAATGTTACCAACTGAAGGGAAGTATATCTTTTTTGTGTCATTAACTATGTCAATTAGGGAGGTATTTGGCCCTAAATAATGAAAAAATTCACAGAAAGTGGTTGAAAATAATTGATCAGCATATTTTCTTTTTGTAACAAAACATATTTGGGGAAACACTTTCCTATATAGTACAGATCTTTTCATCTTCTTCCAGCTCCATTCTTTGCACAAGACTTTAAATCCTAAGGTTACCAAGTAATGACTTGTGCTAAAACTGTGAAAGAAAAGAACATTTCTTTTTTCCTGCCCCAAGGATCCCTCCTCTTTTCTCTTCTTCCTTCTCTTCTCTTTTCATTTCTTCCTTTCTTCTGTTCTCCTTCCTTCCTTCCCCTTCTCCCTATCCTTCCTGCTCATCTCTCCCTCCCTTTTTCCCTTCCTTCTTTCTTATCTTGCTTCCTCCATCCCACACTGAGAAGAGGAAACCATCTCAATCCCACTCTCCAAAACTAAACCATAAACGAACATTCCTGGGTTCACAGCGAGGCTAGCTCTTGGCTTTCCAACTTGGATAATCAAACAATCAGGGAGAAGGAGGTTAAAATAGATGTCAAAGGAGACATTTTGTAATATTTATCATGTTAATTTCCTATCAGCCCTAATTGTATTCCCCATACCTAACTTCTACATTAAGGGTAAAAATACCAGGAAATCAAAAGCCAAAATACTAGATCTATAACTGCATTGCACTCATTGTCAACAAGCATTAAATGGTACAGATTTTTTCTGACAATCACGGCTGCCAGGGATCACTGTCTTCATCCATGGCATGAATTCCAGAGTGAAATAATTATTAAATAGGAACATGTTGGACATCCAGATACAATAGGTAAATGTCCACTGGTAATCCCCTTGGAATTCTCATGAAAGATAAGCATTTTCTGGGAAAAAAAAGTAAACAGAAGGGTAGTATCAATCATCAATTTTTATTCTCAGCTTATGTTAGTATTGTTAAGCACTGAAATATAGAACTCACTGTTGCAATTTCAGAGCAATGGGTTTATTAAAATAAAAAATTAGTGGGCTTAAATAGTTGAGTAAATGCTTGTGAAGGTATTACTTGTCCTCCTATTCTCTAGCAATTTTTGAAATTTTTTTCCAAAATATTTTTCAGATCAATTTGACCTGTTTTTGTTGCCTGCCATTTTGATATGATAATCCCACCATCCTTTACACATAAACTTTTAAATATATGTCCTCTCGATGCAATGACCCTCCCATTTTCCAATATTTCTGTGATACACCTAAGAAAATTATTTTTTATTTCTTTACTCTTCACAAGGCAAATAAATGGAGGAGAAGAAAGCTGAAACTACAGTTCTCTAAAAATAGATCAAAGACAGAGTTCAGGGGATTTTTCAAATCTATCCAACAGAATGTGTTGCTACATCAAGAATTACTCAAATTAGGAGCTGGGGATGTGGCTCAAGCGTTAGCACGCTCACCTGGCATGTGTGAGGCCCGGGTTCGATCCTCAGCACCACATACAAAGATGTTGTGTCTGCCGAAAACTAAAAAACATAAATATTAAAAAAAAAAGCTCTCTCTCTCTCTCCCTCTCCACGCCCCCGTCTCTCTCTCTTTAAAAAAAAAAAAAAAAAAAAAGAATTACTCAAATTAGGACACACAAAAAAGTATAGATTTAAATATTTTATGCAACAGTTTATGCACACAAAACACTATGTAGGTTCTAAAATGTGATAAGAACACTTATACCCATTAGTGTACCATTCAATTTAAGACCTGTAATTTTAGCAACAAGTTTGCAAACATCTGTGTGCTCCTCCATCTCCCATTTTCCTGTCTTTTGTCAAATGTGGTTGCTTATGAGAAATTACCTATTACAGTTTTATTATAGTTGTATTACTGCAGGATGCATTTTATTGTGATTTTTTTCAGTCCATTAAAAGTTATATCTTACTCTACGTAATCATTCACAACTGGATATTCTCACACACTAGTGCACTTTTTAGGTTGAATATTATTTTAAGTAAATATTGTATATTCATATTTCCTGATGGATAATTAACTATCGTACAAGTATCTACTCTATTAATGCTATTATCCATTATGTGGCTAATAATCATTTTTTTCTAACTAATTGCTTTTATAAGTATCCCGGCTATGTACACTTTTTCATGTACATTTTTCATTCTGTACTGAACAAAATATTTCCTTAAGATTTATTCAGCAGTACGTAATATATGGTGCTTAAAATTTAATATGTTTTCATCACTTTAGGATAATATAAAAATATTTTCCAATTTGTTTTCATTAATTATACACTGTCTTGTTCATTATGTATATGTTTTCATTACTTCTTATTTATGCCAATATTTGGTAATCAAAATTTTCTCAAATTCACAATTCATAAAATCAGAGAGAAAAAATGATGAATTCTGTAATGTTTGTATTCCCATTTCCTGTTTTGTGCAGTACCAGTTTTTATCTTCACACACCATTTTCTGATTATTTTTTCTCCCTTATTGATATGCCACTCTTATGTATTTTGCATATCATGTTTTCAATTATACACTTTTCAAATATGTTCTCTTGAATACTTCCTTGTACTAGCAACAGATGTGACCAATTGCAGCATAATAAAAACATTAATGTTTAGTTTCTCAATGTATCCATTTTGTGTCTTTTTGCAGAGTCCTTTTACTTTTATGAAATTGAGATCACAAGTATATTTTTTCTGTAATTTCTTGACCTTGCCTCATTTTTAATCTTTTCATTTTATTTGGAGTTGATTTTTGTGCATCATATAAGGTAAGAATTTCTATTACATTATTATTCGCTTCTGGACATCTAAGCAAAACTTAATTTACAAATTTGCTTTATTAGCACTGTTGTGTGCCGCAGTCTGGCTGGGCACAAATCACAAGCCACTGAAGCAGGAACAAACTTTATTTTTGAACTGCAAGAAAAAAACTCACACACTCCTGGGGAATTCTCCAGAATGCCAGGCAGCTAGTCCAGGAACCCCCATCCGGAAATATCTCTCCCGGAAATCCCTCCTCCTGCACTTCCCCAATCAATGGGAACTCTCGGGGAATCCCTGGAAATCCCCATGAGAAATCCAAAATAGTGGGAGAACTCAAAAGTAGCGGCAGAGGCTGATATTAATGCCTCGCCTGTCAATCAATACTGTTGGCAAAATGCCAGGGGCCATACAGACTCGGCTGTGGCTCTCAGCAGTTGTGTAGGAATGTTTGCTATATCTGTCCATCTCTTCCTAGGGTTTCTATAAAGATCCATACTTTATGTGGTAAATCCAGAAGGCAACATCATAATATTAATTACACTCGTTTTCTAATACGTATTATCAGGTAAGGTTAGCCATCTCAACATATTCTTCCAACTCTGTTGGGGTATTGTCTTCTTTAAAGTTCTAGAATTTCTTTCTCAAAAATGTTACCGGAAAGTATCACTGGATATCTGAATCTACAGAATATTTGTCAGGGTGGGGAGTTAATGTATTTACAATATTGAGTTATCCCTGGCAAAATAATTGGCAAGCTCTGTTGATTGTGTTACTGAAAATAGAATACACACAACCCTGTAATGTTAGTGGGATTTTAAAAGTAAATTCTGAAGATTGGTAAGTTTGTGCTTCTTATTTACACTTGAAGGAAAATCCCCAGGGTGAAATATAAACAGACTAGACAGGCTGTCTTCAAATTGTTCTAATTGAGACAGAAGTCTGCTAAAGCTGCTTAAGGCTTTGATAAAGAATTTGGAAATTTGGAGACTTTTGAATCTACGTCATGAAATACAGCAGTTATAAGTTGTGACCTTAAAGCACAAGATTTATGAAAAGATGAATATTTGGACCAAAGCTCTTTTCTACTCACCTTCTGTTATGAGTTTTTTTGTCCTTGTGATGGGAATCATCGTGGAATGAGTTAACACAGGAGGGGGCTTATGGTCCCACCTACACTGCTTAGTTCATATAATCACAATAAAGTTAAGAGACAGAGAGAGATGAGCACAGAACAAACATGTTAAACATAAAACAAAGTCCTCCAGCTTAATAACTGCATCTAGAAAATATCCGTGGTTACCTGTACAGAGAAGTGACCAGAAACAAATAGATAATGGTTTAATATATATTAGGAATTGTATTGTCGAGAAAAAAAAAGCTTGACCTACAAAACTTAAAGTGGTTCAACCCTTTGAGCACAAGCAGGAAATAAGTTAAACAAGTCATACTGGCAACCAATCTGTAGGCCGGGTTTCCAATAACACTGGAGAATTCCTAGGCATTATTTTTCGAATACTGTGCTTTTCCCCATAGTCTTTGTTTTCTCTTTTATGGACTATCATTAGTCAATTTTAAGTTTTCTCATTTTTTGTTTTGTTTTTATTATTTATTTATTTTACAGTAGAATGCATTTTGATATATAGTCCACAAATGGAGCACAATTCTCATTCCTTGGATGTACATGGTTCAGAATCACTCCACTAGTGTAATCATACATGTATATAGGGTAATAATGTCTGTATCTTTAAGTATCCTCATTCTATGCACTATGCCTATAATATATAGTATATATGTGTGTGTATATATATATATATCATATGTAGTATATGTGTGTGTATGTATAGTGTTATCTTATATAGTATATATTGTGTAAAATACTATTTGCACACTTTTCAAATACCAGAGGTGAAGCAATAATATTTTGTCCCTGTTTAACTTTGTGATTAATTTGTTTTACATGTATTTACTACAAATATTTTTATAGTCCATAGTTAAATATAATAACTTAAATATTTGAGGAACTAAACCTGAGGTTTGATATTTTTCTTTATCTCTAGAAAGCTGTAATGAGATGATTGGTTACTTGCTTTCAGAGTTGTCCAGCTTTTCCTTCTGCTTATTGACTGGATATTGTGTTCTTGTTTTGGCGCTCTGCATGCCCTTTCATTTTTATTTCTTTTTATAAATACACTTTTATTTTCATCTTAGAGATCAGTTATAAAATATCCTACTTTGTCAAGTTTTGAGTGCTGTGGTTCATATGGGATATAATTGCATGTTAGTGAAGTATTTCTTCAGCATATTCAGTTTGTCACACCACCAACAATGCTGAATTGTTTTCTGCTGAATCATCTCAGAATCTTCCGATTCACAGTCAGATGTATTATTCATTCTGTTAAGCAAAATAAAGAAGTTCCTGAGATAAAATGTACAACAAAGTAACTTTAGTTAACAGTTATATATTTTATACTAGAGTAAAAAATAAATAATAAAAAAATATGTCCCAGTACTTTTAATTTTTAAAGTATCCCTAAGGTAATAAATGCAACTTAAACATCTAGCAAAAAAAGAACATGAAATAACAAGATAAAATGCAAAGTTAGAATAGTAATGTCTATAGTATTTTCTGTTGCTGGCAAACTAAATTTTCTATGAGTTTCATACACGGCACAACAGAAAAACAAAGAGAACTGATTTCTTCTTGTAGGGGTCAAAGGCAGTTTGGGAAAAGAAAATGAATATAATTCAAAGGCTATTCAGGAACAAATGAACATCTAGAGATTCATAAGAGAATAAGGCCATACAGGGGAACATTCCTATTTTATTGTCATCATTAGGAAATTAGTAAAAAGTTTGGATTGTCAGTAAGTGGGAATAGCACCATGAATAAGAAGAATCTAATACAAAGTTAATAAGGCCAAGAAACAGTAACTTCAGATTACTCCAGATGTACATGATGGGTTTTCACATAATTGGATCAGGATCCATGTAGGCAGCAGTTGTCTTATCATTGATAATATTGAACATATAGGGAATCTAGGTTGATTCCTAATTCAGAATTTGGGCAAGTGAGTATATGTAAGTGTCTTTTATCAAAATTAGAAATACAGGAGAAAGAGGAACAGCTTTTGAAGGTCTTAGTCTTTGGACTAAGAGTTGGAGGTGACCATGAACATTCAGGAGGTGGTGTTTATTGTTTAAGTTTAATATACAGAAAAACAATTTTGCATTAAATGAGATAAAATGAGATGGGTGTTGTAGATTTTTAAGTTTTTGTATGATTTTTCTTTGGAGGACATATAAAATACACAGAAAAAAAATCTCTCAGAAAATCTCTCAGACTTAGGTAAGCCTATGTTCTGGGGATAGACAGTAGAAAAAGGCTAAAAGAAACAATTACAATGCTGATTTCTCCTAGTCCTATTGTATTCCTTAAATATTGTATAGATATACTCCCAAAAATTGTTAGCTCAAAATCAGTAAATACTTATATTCAAAATATGAAGCTTTTTGTTCTCAAGTTGCCGAATAGTTAACCTGTATTGAATTTGGTGTGTCTATCATGTTATTTTAAGAAATTGTTTCATCATGCTGAAAACTCACCAAGTAAGTAGTCTCTCAGTCATTAATTACCAAAGCCTGAGCTATGCCTCTGTATTTTGAAAAGGAGATAAGAATTTCTCAGTGTACCATCACCCACTGATTGCTGCTTTTAAATGTGCTCATAGGGTAATGTCTCCCATGAACAGTATTATGTTTGCAATCCTTGTACTTGGTAAAAATCTACTTGTAGTTTTCCTTCCTTTTAGAACATGCATTATACATAATATGTCTCTTTGTTCCCCAATTCTAAAACCATGCAATTTGTCATCTCTTAGCAACAGAACAGGGAGTCCACCAGATGCTTTTGTTTGCTTGTTTTCTGAAGAGCAGACAAACTGCACAATATCCAAGGAGTGCTGAGAGGTGTTTTCTATAGTCAATAGGATGGCTTAAATTCTTAAATAAAAACATTTAATAAATTTTGTTTGGATTATATTTAAAACATTCTCAAAAATATTTAATTGAACTTGTCATAAATTCAGGCCGAAGGTCGAAGTCTTCTCACAAATTTTAAAACATAAACTCAGTAAAATACAGAACAATTAAGACACCAGTTAACAGTAGTGCTGGCTAAATGTCAAACTTAAGACAAATGCAACTAAAAAAATTTTTTTTAATATGCAGATCCTGATCATTAAGTTCACTTCTTGAAATGAAACTACTTGTGGGTCCAGTAACTTTCTTGATGTCTTTAAGATGAAACTACAGTTTATGTAGAATTTACTGATTAGAATATCCAAAAATATAACACTAAACTCTTAAATTAATTCATCTATAACTATTTCCATTTTCCATAGAACAGTGAAACCAGAGTTTTGACATGAAACTGATTCACTGTTTCTGCTGGTGGATGGGGTCTGCACAAGCTGTTGGCTTCTGCAGCTCCTAAGGGTTGGCTATGCCCTCCAGTGTTGTAGCAGACCCTGACAGCTCACCACCAGTTTCTACTTTTTTCTGCATTCTTCTGCTTTCTGGGTTCTTCTCTAATGAATTTGAAAATAAAATACAAGGACCCCAATAAGAAAGTGTAAAACTAGGAATTTTTTTTGAAGAAACAGAAACAGGAACAGAACTCTTGCAAAACTAGAAGGCACCCTGGAGCAGGTTTTCTTACAAGTGTTTGGAGCTAGGGGTTTATATAGCACAAGGGTCACTGTTATTGGTCCAAACTTATGCTAATTGGGGTTAGAAAAAAGTATCAATGCTATTGGTTCAGACATATGCTAATAAGTGTTTGGAAATGTACTAACACTATTGGTCAACTCTGCAGTCCAAACTTCCATTCCTATCTGCCCTACTTCCATTTTATCATTGCATGAAGCCAGAGAGGTCTCTGTCTCTGGATGGTGTATGCTGTCAGGTTGCTGCAGTGCTACACCTTCTGCAGCAGGTGTCTGTCCCATGCCCCACGCTTGGTCATCAATGTGTGACAAGTTGGAGCTCTTGGCTCCTATTGCCTCAGGCCCACCCCATCTGCATAATGGGCTCCAGCCTGAGAAAGCCCCTGCTTGCCACCCATGCTGAACCCACCAGGGATGTCACTCCACAGTTTCACCGCTCCACTGCCACTTCTCAGCAGGAACCAGTAGGCTAGCTGCGCATTGCTGACTGCTCCTAGCCTAAAATGGGAAAGGAGCAGACTGTAAGTTGACTTCTGTGTCCTCTGGTCACTGGACTGCATCTTCACAAATTCAGTGGCTTAGAAGAGCCTTCATGGGTACTGGAAGGGATGGTTCCCTGGTAACTTATAGGACACTCTGTTTCCTCTAATTTTTTCTTCTACTTTTATTGGCTGGCTTTACTCTTGGGCTTGTAGCCCTTTTCTCCAAATTTAAATCTTATCACTCCAGCACCTGCATCTATCATTATCCTCTGTTCTCGAATTTTTAGATTCTTCTTGTTGTTCCCAGAGATACATTGTTATATTTATTTACTCTTCATTAGTCTAAATGTTTTGAGGAGTAGTACCACATCACACAAAGTCTCTATCCAATGGACTTAGCAGGATGGTTGCTTTGGATTTTCAGGCAATTTCATGTCTTTTCTTCCACTGATTACCATTTACCTCTGCTAAGATTACTCTGGTTTTGACTGGTTTGCCCCCAGGAGTCACTGAGTTGATTTTTATTTGTACACCTAAGTACAAATTGTTCAAGTTGAATTCAGTTTCATCTGGGGCATAAACACCTTCAAATTTAAGATGAGCTGTGTTTGATTCAGAGACCTCTCTTGTAGCCAGCAAAAACAGCCTTACAAATATGCCTTCAAGAAATCTTTGCATTTTAGATGTCCTGTTACCAGCCTACTTCTTCTATAGGTTTCATGATCATGGAAGGAGCTCTTCTCACTCTGAATCTTTTTGATTCCCTCTTATAAGGGTCAGAATTATATAACTGGGCTCTCAGATAATACAGTGTAGTCTTCCCTTGTCAAGGTCATCCACATCTGCAAATAACAATGGAATAAGTTTATGTATCTGTATCATGAATACGTGGTAGAGTGACAAGAGTATTAGCATACTCTTCAAGAAGGTTCTATTTCCCACCAATTACAAAGATATATGGGAACATATTATATATCACTAGCTCATAAGCAGATCGCTCAAAAACCAGCTGCTTAAACTCTAGCACCATTTTGCAATAGAAGATCAACATTTGCTTCAATTATATTAGCATTTTCTTTCCTTAAACTCATTTCAATTACCTTTTAGAAATTGACCAAATTACTATTAATATTTTAGTTTTGAAAATTGTAACAGTGAATCTGGAAGACAATTTAAATTTAATAATATTGATAACTATTACTAGTTTAATTGCAGCCAAAGAAAAAGTAGATTATTCTCTAGTGGAATTAATACAGATGTATCTAATGCATTTTTCTTGATTTTTCACTTTTGAGACTTATTTGAATGTAACTTCTTACAGTTTTATCTACTAACACCAACTAGTACATCGAATCTCTCTTGTTTTAAAGATATCCCCGTAACACTAGTAACACAGCATGTGTTGCTGCTAAATCAAGCACATTTAGTCACCAAGAATTATTCCTTTTATTTTCCTTAATGCTTCTATCGACATTATAAGAGGGATAGTGAGGAGGTGTAGTTAGCCTTCTGACTTCTTTGTAATTGCACTTCAACAAATGTGGACATCCACTTCCAGCCATGCTATCAGTAATAGGATTACTTATTAAGATCAAAGGACTCAGGAAAAAATAAGATTAATTTCAATGTATTGTGATTGGAACCAGAATATATTTCATGCTATTTCTTAAAGTTCTAAAACAGAAATAGATTTGAATACATGTGATTTGAGTTTCATCTGAATAATTAAGGTCATTGATTTGTTGAGTAAAAAATATATTGGTCAAATAAAAGTGTGATTTTCAGTAAATATCAAATGTGCAGATAAAAAAGCAGGAGATTTTAAAAGGCTATCAGCAAGAGATAGGCAAATACAGTAAATGAACTGTGGTCCCTATAATCCATCAATTGTCACATAGCAGCTATCTAGTGATAAAATCAATACACATATTTTCAGATACACAACACTGCTTCATTGAGAACTCTAACCTCAATATGTCATCACACAGGTATTTAAACATCAGTGGTTTTGAACTTGCAAAGTCTGACAGAAGATTTATATATTTTACAGATTTTTTTTCTTTTAGCTCCAGTACATAATTTCAGAATATATCAATCCGTCGACCATTCTTTAAATGGTCATGAATAAATTTTAGAAAGGACTTTTACTATTTGTGATGTTGGCTAGTTAAGGGAATGCTCCAACTTAAAGAAGAAAAGAAAAACATACAGCTTCCAGAGTGCAGAGGTGACCTTCCTATCTATTATCTATTGTTAAGGTGTATGCTTTTGAGTTTTTAAATTAACAGCATTTTAAAAACTTCTCCCTTTAAATAATGTGATTTTCTGCATCACTACTCCCCAAAAGCAGTGATCTAAAAATTATAGATGGGCTTAAAATGAACTTAGATTGAATCCTACTTATATAGTGTGGAGAAATCTTAGTGCTAAAATAATCTGGTTTAGGTTCAATGTGCTACAAGTAAGAATTATTGCATACAACCCAAACATAATTTCTAGTGTAGCTAATGTAATTGCTGATTGGAAAAAAATGTTGATCCTCTAAACATTGATTGGAAGAAGACTGATTGATTTCAGAGTCCCCTATTGTTTATATATTATTTAATTAGAATCTGTGATTAGAACAGAGAATTTGTAGTTAACACTGATTCAAAATCAAAATGAATCATAATTCAAAGTGATGGTTAATCTTAATACATCATTGTTGGTATGGATAAATCTTTTTAGTTTTTTCAAAAGCAATATGTTTAGAACATATTGTGACGATAACAGAAGTAAGACTTTGTTTTTAGGGTTAAAAGAATGTATAATCTGAGTCCCAATTTGTTATCAAAGAACACTGTTCTAAAACTGTCTTCCGCATAGTTTGGACACAATTACTTTTAAAAGAAAACACTAAGGAAAATATGGTAATAAAATTGAGAAAGTTTTTAGATGGCAAATAATACATAATGTCATTTAAAATGTATATAGAACAAATATACAAGAAATCAAAAAACATGGCTTAAGTTTTGCGTATTTAGAAAAATTTGCATTTTTCCTTTTTAATATGATGTTATTGCCTTTAAAATATGTATTTTATTCCTCTTAAAATTTAAATTTCTAATCGAAAGTATCTTATACATATTTTATATAACTCCTTTTCAAATGTTATGACAGTATAATTTGATTATTACTATAATTTCTTTTCCACTGTAACTAAAATGCAAAGATAAATTTAAACGGTCTTCCAACTGTAGAAAATTTAAATAGTGTCAGGTAAGTTTGCTTTGGGAATATTATCTGTTAGATATAAAATTTAGATTATTTAAATGAACATCATATATCTTTGGATACCTTAATATATTTTAGTGTTAGATCTAAATTATTATGTAGTTTTCAGGAAATAAAGATGATTTAAATGTGGATGACATTAGCATACTCAAAACTTATGAATATTACACTCAAACTGACTTACACCACTTCCACTAACATTTCCCTTGCAAGACAAGTCGGTCTTAACCTTAACTTGTAGTTTTCAATCCAAATATGAAGAGTCGACAAGCCATTACTTCCATCGTCATAACAAGAAAGCAGCTGAAAACTGAAACTCCACTGTCTTAAATCTATCAGAAAAGTCAAGTTGAGAGACAGACCACTGCCTCAATAACTGGACCCACCAGCAGACACACAAGCTTATCAGAAGCAGAAACAGCCACTGAGTCACCACCGGGTAGCAATAAAGAGCAATTGACTAATTGCTAGAGACCAGGCTGGCCTGGGTTGAGCTATAAGGACTTGGATGGCAAGTTTTAGGGGAATTTGCCACATTGTGTAGTTTTCTCTCAAAGAGCTGCAACCTGTTCTCACTGTGAGAAATCTTCCTGCTTCCAACAGGTGAAGATAAGTCATCATTTTCAAGATGATCAAAGAATTTCATTCTCCTTAATAAAGGAATGTACCCAAGGGGAATTTGTACCAGAGCCTAAACATCGTGGCATTTATAGAAGCCTAAGAAATACAGGGGGAAAGGAAATCTGTATCTCAAGCCTGTCTAGCCTTCCATTGTCTCTTCAGGGGGAAAATCTTCTGAGAAGCACTTGTGAAGGTAGTAGCATAGGGTACAGGTACAGCTTTGCTAAAAGTCTTAGACCTACCCTAATCATGAGGCATTTCCAGGGATTCAACATTGTACCACCACATTATTCCGGCTTTGGGTCCAGCTGCAAAGAACTACTAACCTCAGACCTTATTTTAAAAGGAATCTCTAGAGAAACCCAAACAATGGGGGAGAAAAACAAACAAATTTCAGCCTCGGTCACCTGCAGCAAATAGCAAGCACAGCACAAATTCCTAATCAGATAAATATACAACCATACACCTATCCTTATTTGCCTCAGTTCTTAAAGTTAACATTATTGATTTTGGAAATTCATCATAAGAATAAAGTATAACTATAGGAAATGTATATGCCAAATATATGCATGTTACTTAAATTAATATATGTGTAACTCAAGTCATGTGAATAGACTAAAAAAAATGTACTCTTGTTTTGTTCCTTGCTAACAAATATGCAACATCAGTTAAAAAAGAAATAAGCTTTTAAGACTAGTTCATAATTTAAAGCAATTTACATTGTCCTGAAAAGGTCTTCGATAAGTAATCACAGATTACTTATCTTGTTTATCCTATAGGAATTCTGTCTTATTTCAAGCAACCTATTAGCCCAAGAATATTGGGATCCTTGTTCTTGTTCCTCTGAGAAATTTACATGGAACAGCAAAGATTATCAGATCATTCTCCCCACACAAGGCAGGAAGCCATGTTACAAAAAAGAAAATGAAAACGATACCATAAAAAAATCATCTATAAAAATTAAAAAGGCAAAAATGGCACTTTGGACTTTAATCAAATTAACATTAACTTTTACCGACTTAAATATATCTCTTTTTGTCTTTAGAATCTTCATTTGTCTCTGTCTTACTTTTTCTGTCTCTTTGTTTCTTATTTTCTCTCTTACTATATTTAGTTCCTCTCTCCTGTTTTTGTTTTTCATTTCTTCTGTACTTAAAATAAATAAATAAGACAATGAGAAACCACATCTTGCAAAATCTGTTGTTTGTTTGTTTGTTTGTTGTTTTTCTTGAACAAGTTTGTACTAAAGTGTTAATGGATTTCTGGAAGGACAATTTAATTTATTTAGATGTTTGTATAGAAACATAATTAAGAAGTATATACTGTGAAGGGAACAACGAGGAATATCTTTCATCCCAGAAGAAAAAAAAAATTCTTAGCACTACTTAGATTGCAGAACTTTTACAAAATGTACTCATAGATTTATAGTCCAGATTTTATTGAGGAAAACTTATTTGAGAGTTGTCAGAATTATCTTTTGACCACAGAAAGTTAGAAAAAAGTTAAAAATCATAAAAGTCAGCATTATTGGACCTCTAAGAGATTACATTAAATCAAGGTTACATATATTAAACATAAAGCATATTCATTATTTATTTATTACCAACCATACATTGCTATTTGTTCATGTCAGTGAAATATAGATGAGATGGTGAGATGAATTAGTTATGAATCACTGCTTATTGAGTGAATGCTAATGTTACAGTTATTGATTTTTTTCTTTGATATTTTCCTCAAATTCTGGAGCAAATGTCCCTTAATTCCAGTTTAACCTTGATATTACATATTTTCTGTGGACACTTATTTGTAAAATTAGGTGGTCTAGTCTATTAGAACCTTTGCAAATATAGTCTGAACACCTAAATTTTAGATTTATTTTTAAAGAGCAATTCATTGATTTCCAAATCTAATCCTGGTACATGAAAACTAATATTCTCTGGTCATTAAGAAATTTCAACCAGCTAAAAAGGCAAGACTGAAAGAAATTCTAAAAATCTCATGATGTTATTGAGCGTATCTTTGGTGATATTTTGTTTCTGGCAATAGTTGGTGCATTTCAGACCAACTCTTGCTTTTGACAAAGTACAGGTATAGTGTGTATGAATAAAAGCTCCAAAGAGTGAACATTTTAGCGGTCTGGAAACTTGGATTGTAGGAGCAGGAAGAGTTGTGATCAAGGAATGTGAGACCTTTTTTTTTTTTTTTTTTTCCTCTTTTCTTTGGGGTCATGCTAATTCCAAAAGGGAGAACAAGTGTAATAGGCTGAGAACTTGAGCAAAGATATCTGAAGTTTCCTGGGATTTTGAGAGCATATTTGAAAGTAAAATATGTAAATTTTCCCTACTACTTATTGGAATTCTTAGGAGTTCCCATTGGAATAAAAGGTGAAAGTGATACAAGGCTGCTTTATAACCAGAGGAGTTACCAGTCTCATTGAACCATAAATTTTCTCTGATGGAAGATACTACCAAGATCCTCAGATTCTCTATTTCTCAATAAGCAGAATCCTGTTTTAGAAGAACACAAAACCTAAAACAAGAACAAATTCTAAACATAAAGTGATAAGAGATGTTTAAAAAGGAGTTTTCAGACATACACTTCAAAATAATGTTGACAAATAAATTCCAGGAGTTGGGAGACAAGAAGAAAATAATGGCAGAAAATAGTACCCAGAAATAGTTATTCTTTTTGAAAAGAATCCAATCATCAATAGATTAAGTGCAGATGAGACTAAGATCATGCCTAAAAAATACACTTAGGATATTCAGACTAAACAATGGAAGGTAACTTTATGGAATAGATTATGCAAAACAAAATGAATAACGAAAAGGTTACTTTTGCAGAAGAGAAAGGCCAGAATAGGAAAGAAATAATTGTTGAAGAAATAATAAGAAGAAATGCCCTAAATGGATTGACAAATCAAATCATGGATCAAACATAACACAAATATCATATCCCACCTAATCTCTGAGAAGAAGTAATGCTGAAAATTAAGATACACTGAGGTTCAAAATGGCCACAGGGTTTTATTATTTGTTCAATCTGCTTTTTCTTCCTTTGTTTATTCTTCCTTGTCTTCTTCTGTGTAATTTGTTTATTTATTTTTTTAAATTTTAACATTCAATTTCCCTTCTGTCTGCTTTTTGGTACAATTTGTTTTATAAAAGATATTGGGAAGCTGTATAATACACATTCTTGCTTTATCACAAAATTCCAGGTAGTTCTGTTTAATACTATTTCACTGATAAGATGAAAAGTATTACAGGGTATGATTCCATCAACTCTTGTCTATTACCTTTACTCTGGCAGACTTTTATTTTACTCTTTAATAAATTGTCTACCCATAGAACAGTGCTATGGCTTGTTTAAGAGGTTGTATATAGAAAAATTAAACGATGAGAAAAGAGGGCTGGACATGTATGGCGTAGCTACTCATCTGCTCTTTATTCTTTGGTGTTTACCTCTGCACTGAAACCTCTTCTGTCATTCACTGCATTCAAGTTTTCCACTTGTCAAATGACATTTTCCTGAAAAACCTGACAGTAAATATTTTAGACTGGCAGGCTATATTTTTTCTGTCACAAATACTCAAATATATAGCTCTTTAAAGAAGCAGCACTAAGCAATTTGTAAATGTTAGGGATGTCTATTTTTCTGCACAATGTTATTTATGAAAATAAGTGACCAGCTATGAGTCACAGTTTATCAACCCTAACCTTTTTCATTGTAACTTTGATCATATTTAAAAAAAACAGACTTATAGGCTTTCCCTCCATTTTCTCTGATAATGCTTCATCCGTGTCAAAGCTTCATCTCTTATTATGAGAATTATAGGTCACCTATATGTTTATTCACAAGCCTAATTTTTTTCTTTTTCTTTTAAAATTTTCTTTCAGTCATTATGTACTATTTGCTATAGTTTGGGTTTTTTGTCATTTTCACTAGAATTTTGACTTTTGGTAGCCAGTTAATATCCTGGGAAATGGGGAAATGGTCTTGATTCTCTTGCAACTTATATCTAATACTCATTATTTAGGGATGGGAAAGGGCCACTGCTAATTAAGCCCTTTTGGGGAACTTATGTCTGGCGTGTTCAATTTATTCTTCACTTTAACTTGTACATTCCTTTGTTAAAATAGGGGGACATAGCCCAATGGTTGAGTATCCTTGAGTTCAATCCCCAGTACACCCCAAACGAGGGGGGTGATTTTATTAATATAGGAGGTAGAATCTTATGAAGGAACTGGAACAATTAAAAGAAAATTACATGAACTTTGGAGTTGAACTTGGAAAAGAATGAACCTAGAGAAAAAATCAAATAAACGCTATGTATGAACACAAATAAATAATCTGAAAAAAACTCTTACAACTTAATATATTTTATTTTATTATCATATAAATATTTTATAATAAGTATTCTGAGCACATGATAGGGTAGAAAAATGAATATCCTCATATTAACCTAGTTCAAAATTATTACAATTGTTTTGGATGATTTTTAATATTTATGTAAAGTCTTTGATTAACCCGCAGTGTGTAGCACAACGGAAGGTTTCTGCAGAATTTAGCTCCCTGATTTTTCTGTCTTGTCAATTATCTCTCTCTCTTGCTTTTTGTTGTGTTATGAACACCATGCATTCTATTTTTTATACTCTAAGGATATCATTTTAAAAAATGCCCACATTTATACATGGAGTTGCACATTGCAATATTATTTATGTAAATCTATAAACCCAAATATCAAATGATGCTCTCATGATAATGATCACAATGACTTGAACATTTATTGTATATTTGCTATACACTAAGAATTAAATACTTTTGTCAATCTATGTAACAACCCCAATTTAAAGGACAATAAGATACTTAAGAAAACTAAAATAATGCTATATTAGAGTTAATAGGAATGTCATGGAGGTGAAGTTTAAAACTGAGTTTCTTCATTCCCTAATAATTATTTTTATTGCATGTCTATAAAGCATTAATACATTGATTAGATGTGTTATAATAATTACAGGTGATAGCATATAGCTTTTACAACAAGAATACTATTTAATAATTTGAGGGAATTTTTAGAATATATTTTTCTTATATCATTATCTTGCAAATATGTTTAAATATGATATATTGCATAACTGCATCTCTTTATGATCTTTTTTCCCTGTATGAATTAATGTGATTATTTCCCTGTGCTATTTATGTACATGTGTTTTTGGAGAGAAAAACAAATACACAGAGTAGTAGAGAGAATCAGTGATTAAATTAGCACAACCCTGACTTTATAGAGTTTACATTCTTGTGGAGAAAACAGACAATATATATTAAATGAGTAAACTTAAATATGTCATTTTAAATTCACTATAAAAGTGGTATACAAAAAAAGGTAAGTTAATATGAAAAGATTGTGCCCTAGGATGTTATAGGACATATATATAAGAAGGGAAAGGCCTTTGAGATAAGAGTTATTTAAGGTAATCATGATAAAAATCGTGGTCGGGGAAGACTAGTGATAAAGAGTCCTAGGTGACTAGAAGATAATGCCATGAAAATTTCCCCAGGAGAGGACACACCATGTTCAAAGTCCCTTTGTTTGAAGACTCATTTAATGTGTTCAAAAACCAGCAAGAGGCAATTATGCCTATAATGTAAGAAATGAAAGAACCATAAAAGATACCTACAGGGGGCGAGGTCACCTAAGGCTTTGTAGGTCACTTCTGTGAATCTGGAATTAACCTTGAGTAAAAAAGACTTGATGCCACTTGAACAAAAATATACTGTTGAGTCATTTGTGTATATAATCTGAGTTCTAAGCAATTAAATCAATGATAATACTAACAATGTTTATATTAACAAAACCCTTTGATCATATTCATAACACCATATATTATAAAATACAACAATACATGCTTCAAAAGTAGATTAATTTACTGTTTTCACAGAGGAATCCATATTGTGAACAAACAACAAATTTCACGTTAGTTATTTCCCTACTTTTCAAGTTATGCATATTGTAAGGTAAATTCTATTGGGCAATATAAATATATTGCTAACACTGAGAGATACAGCTTACAGCAACAAATAATGAAATGTAGTTTAACTAGAATAATCATGATTCATTATTAAGAAATATGACATTGTGGGAAACAAAATACTTTGAATAATCTTGTCTTTTATCTTTTTTACTTCTAGATCTTTTGTTATCATGTAGATCGATTTGTTTAGACTGTTATATAATTAAAAATTAAACAAAAGTTTCACTTATTATTCTCTTTTTCATTGTGTGGATTTTTTCCGTGTTTTTGTGGGAACATTTATTCTATACTAATTGATTTTTATATTTTCTTAGCAAGGCATAATTATTTAAATTAAGACTATTTTTAAAGAAGTTTTGGGTTTAGAGAAGAATTAAAGAGAAACGAAAAAGAGTCCCCATGTACTGCCTCAATCCTCAATACTTTCTACAGTTAGAATGTTTGCACATGTATGTATGGTTCAGCTTTTACAACAGATAAGACAACATTGATCCCTTATCATTATCTAAAATGTGTGGTGTGCATTAGGGTTCACTCTTTGGTTGTATATTCTAGTGGTTCTGAAAAATGTGTAAGAGCATATATTCAATATTACAACATCATACAGAATAGTTTCATTGCCCTGAAAATCTCTTGCGTTCTGCTTATTCATACCTCTCTTCCCTTTACCACCTTCTCAAAGCTCCAGAAACCTCTGATTTTTTTTTTCTTGTCACTATAGTTTTATCTTTTCAAGATGTCATGCAGTTGGACTCATAAGGTATGCTGGCATTTTAGGTTGACTTCACTCACCAAAAAAATAAGAATTTATAGCTCTCCCGTGTCTTTCCATGACTTCATAACCCATTTACTTTTATCAGTAAATAATATTAATTGTGTACAGGTACCACACTTTGCTAATTCATTCACTTATTGAATGATATCTTGGTTACTTCCAAGTTTTGTCAAATGTGAGTAAATTTGGTATATACTCATGTGTGGATTCTTGTGTGGTCGAAAATTTTCAAATTATTTGAGGGAATACCAAGAAGCAGAATTTCTGAGTCCTAAGGTAAGCATATAACTAATTTTATAAGAAATCGCCAAACTATAAAAGTGGTAGTGTCATTTTGCATTTCCATCAGCAATGAGCAAAAGTTCCTCTTGCTCTATGATATTGCCAACATTGGTCATTGTCAATGTTTTGTACTAGTTATTCTAATGGGTGAGTAATAGTATAGCATTTCATTGTTGTTTTAATTTGCAATTCCTAACATATTATTTATCATAATTTCTAAATCCTACTATTATGTAAGGCATTATTCTAGAATTTACTAATACAGAACTCTACAAGGATTGATCCTACTCATTTTGGTGGGGAAAGGATGATCAAAAAGCAAAAATCATAATTAATATAATGTGACATTATATATTTCCATGTAGTCTAATATCTAAAATTTTATAACATTTGATATATGAATTTTAAAAAATGGTATAAAGAAATATATGTAAGTAGACTTATGGGAAATTAATTATAGTTCAAGAGAGAAAGACTGTTAGTGATGAGTTGTAGAAATGATAAGTGATATTCATGATTTTAAGTTGGCTTACATATGCAGTTTGAGAAAGAGATAAATCAAGAGCTACCCTCCAAGTTTGGCCTGAACAACTGTATGCAAGGTGTTGTTCTTTCTTGAAATAAGGAGTATTCGATAAAGAGGATTAAAAAAACTGAATTCAAGAAATTATTTTGCAATTTATTAAGGCTTTGTAAAGGCTAAAAGACAGCATAAAAGCCACAAAGGTGGTTCATTAATTCAATGATCATTCTCATTTTCCTAATATAATCTACTACTGTTACTGGTATAAAAAGTCCAGATCACAATTTTATTATAGAAATGCAAATTATTTTACTGTTTGGGAAGAACAGAAGGGTGAAAGAATTTTAAATCATCTTATTGTATACTTATTCATATCCTTTGCCAAGAGTGGTGTAGTACACAGATGCTGGAAAAGAAGAAAAATAAAATAAAAGTAAAATCTTCAAGCATATCTCAAATCTAAAGATGAAGCAACAAATTTTCATCTTTAGATTTTAGACTATTTCTATTTTAAAGGCTCATTCATACTGTTCAAACACAGATGTCTCTTCAGTTAAAATTGTCCTGTATTGTATTTAACATAGTTATATATTTTCTGCCCAAATTCAATTCTTCTCTGTTTCTTTGATTTGCATGTTAACAAGATCATCCTGGCAGTTGATGCTAAAGAATATATTGCATTGCAAGTGTGAATTCATGAACTCACACTTGAGGCTGTTGAGTTGTTGAGTGGTAGAAATTGGATAATGGTTCAATTCCATAATGACACTGTGAAATGTAGGGAGTGAATAAGTTGGAAATCATTTGGATATGTGTAGTAAGAATAATCATGAAACATAGGAAATATGGCCCCCAAATTTTTTACTGTGAGAAAATGAATAGATGGGGAAGTCACTGAAGATATTTTAAATTTAAAGAATATCTATGAAATCAAATCTATCATTCATTTAAAGTTTCACATTTCAGAGAAGACCTTAATAACAGCGATTTGGAACAAAAAATTATTGAATATTCACTGACTTTAAAAATGTTTTTTCTTTTCATTTTAAATATATATTTTAACTGGCATGTAAAAACTATGCGTATATATGTATACATATATATATATTGAAAATAATGTGTTATTTCGATATACAACATTTAATATATAATTTGTATATTACTATAACTTCTAAACCACATTATACATGTTCATCTCATCACATAATTTTTATGGTCAAAACACTATAACTCCTTCCTACTATCACTTTTAAATATAGAATACATTTTCATTATTAATAGTTATAGTGCAGTGCAATAGTACTTTAGAATTTCTTCCTTCTCTTTAACTACTACTTAGTACCCATTGATCAAACTTCACCCATGTCTCCCTGAACACATTCTCTTCAGGGAAAAAGTATTTTTCACTGATTATATCTTGTTTTTATTTATTTCTGAATTGTCTTTTGTTAATAGAAATGAGTGTGTATTGTAGGTGTCTTTTTTTCATAAATTCTGGCTTTCTTTCCTTAAGACAATATTCTCTACTATGAGATTTTAAAATATTATGTATAATCTCTTGCTTTTGTTCTTTGCTATATTTTACCTCTAATTTTGAGTTTTAATTCATTTTAAAATCAGAATACTTTCAAAAGAGTTTAGCAATGAATCAGTAGACTGAGTAAAAAATGCTCTCATCAGTGAGATGTGTGCACAACATCTAACCCAGTGAGTGCCTGAATAAACAAAAATGCAGAGGAAGGAAAGCATCTGTTGTTTCTGTCAGAATGGGACACTCCCAGTCTCCTGTCCCCTGGACTTCTGGCCCTTGTCTCTCAGGCCTTCAGACTTGGAGTGAATTGCACCACTGGCTTCCTTTGCATTCCATGTTGCAGGAGGTAAATAGCAGTAGCACTTCTTGGTCTCCATAATAACATGAACCAGTGGCCATAATCAATTGCACTTCCTGTATCTTTCTTTATATCCATACCTAAGTTTATATCTCCATTATCTATCTATCTATCTATTAATTATCAAGTTTCCTATTGTTTTTTTTTTCTTTTTTGTTTTCATCTGGGGAACCCTAACTAGTAGGGGTACTAATTATTTTTTTTTTCTTGAAAATGCTTTCTACTTTCATGAGAAATGACATAGGTATGAATGGGTTATTTTAAATATTGAGACAAGCACATTTATATCAGACATCATCGAGCTGATTTTCTTTTTAGATTTTGAAATATATACATGCAGGTCATGGTAGCACATGCCTGTAATCCCAGTGGCTCAGGAGACTGAGGCAGGAGGATCAAGAGTTCAAAGCCAGCCTCAGTAATGCTGAGGTGCTAAGCACTTCAGTGAGACCCTAAATAAAATACAAAATGGGGCTGGGGATGTGGTTTAGTGGTCAAGTGCCATATATACATATGTACACTGAAGAAGTACAAGAATAAATTAATGATAAAACATCTTATTTATAATATTTTTATTTTTTGGCTAATGGAAAAAAATTACCTGAAGGACTAATTTCCTCTTCACCATTTCACAAATAATTCATTACACCACGCTATTTTCTGAATGAAATTTATTTTTAATTAATTTTATTGAGTAAAATGGTATATTTAAAATGTACTTGTAAATGCATGTACTTAAATATGCATATATCTGTATCTATAGTTACATATGAATTCTAGAATAGTCCAACTAGAAATGTTTGCTTTACTTTAGTTTGCTTGATTTAGTATAAAATATTTGAATCAAAAAATATATCCCATAATATTTAAAACACATCATACATATCCTGTTATTGATTGTAATATGATCACTGTTTTCAAATGTAATCCCGATGGAACTCATTCTCTGAGACCTCTTTATTTTAAAAAACTTGTGTTTTCTTCACTTTCCTGAAAGATACCATAATCACATCTTATTTGAGCTTTTGCAGAGTATTCATACTAGACTTCACCACAGCAATGAGCCTATATTCTCCTTCTAAGACTTGGCCCTCCCCAAATATCTATTCAGTAATGCATTGCTACATATTTTTCCTTCCTTCCTTCCTTCCTTCCTTCCTTCCTTCCTTCCTTCCTTCCTTCCATTTAGTTTTACGAAGTCCACTTTGGTGTCATAGAATGTGTGGTGATCTTTGTTTCCTTATGCAAACAATACTGATGGAAACTTTCTACTCTATGAGGACAAATCTCATCCTCAGATGTATACCTGTAAAATGCATATAATTCACTGCTAAACCCAATGCCTCCTCATAATGTAGGCAATAAATCATTACAATATGCACAAACTTTACAGATAAAACTTTTTATACGTACTAAAGTTATAGGGCTGAAAAATTGAAAACAGCCTCCTTGGAAACTTTTTGCTTAATTTTTATATAACTGACGTTATTGCTATCATGTAAATATCAGGCATAACGTATAGTCCAGTACATTTTAAATTTTTTCCCATAAGAAATATATTTAGTGGCTTTATTTTTCACCTATTGCATTTAAATATAATTAGCCTTAAGTAATATAATTATGAAGCTTTCTTTTTAATTAGAATTCCATATACTTATACCAAAAACTGCTTGTGATTCTGTGTACAATATCTAAACAAATGTCATTATGACCTGAAAGCTTTGTGCTTTTTATGTACTTTAGACTGAAGCATTTACTGCTACTATTACATTTTGCAATTACAGTGAAGTGAGGCAGAAAATAGCAGTTCAAAAAATGTATTCAAGTAATGAAGTTGGAACCATTAGTTTCAGGGTTGTTGTTATTTTAGTAAATATTTAATCTTTCTAGCAGCATGGGTTCCTAATTGATCTTTAAGTATTATTGTTTCTGGACATTTCTAATTGACTTCTAATTGCTACATTAAGGCAGTTAGAGAGTAAAATGTAATGGATGGTAGAGACTTTTATAGTACACTAAATCAACAGACTATAGTAAAATTTAAAATTAATTTCTATCATTAAAACTTGAAACACAATAAGTTGACATACATGTCCAGATTCTTAAATTTGAAGAGTTTACCACTCTAAAAAAGTCATATATGATGTATTCCATTCATGCTTTTAGATATCAAATGTGCAATGAATTTTAATGTAATTAAAATATATTTTAATGCCAGTTCTTTTTATTACTTCCCATTTCCCTATATGTTTCATCTCAACTTTTAGTTGTATCAGTTTTAATATCTATGTCTTTCTATCTAGTGGCAAAGAACCACTTTCATTAATTTATGCAGAATTTATTGAACATCTACTTACTATGCAAAATATTGCAAATTAAGGAAAGACTAAAGTATTGCACCGTTTGCTAATAATGGTTACATAGACACCTGAAGACAGATTTAAATCTCTTTTCAGATTAAGAACCAGATTCAGTGTTCCCCATGTATTTTAGTTACAGATTATTTTTCCATCTTCATTACCCTTTTGTGTATAATAACACTTAAAATGAGACATTCTGAGTGTGTCACTAAAGTTTAGTGAGGTTCTAATTATTATGATACATAGGATCTTTTATTTGTCTTACTATAGTTTCAAGACTTTCCAATAATAAGTTTTTAAAAGATTTTCTTTGGAGAAAGCATAGAATGTCTAAGGAGAAATTTTACTTCTCTACTCTCAGTGAGGAGGGACTCATCTGATGAGCATGGGTATTTCTTCAGAGAAAACACGTTATGTGGGGTTAAGCACTTTACAGCCCTACCTCTACCTTCTCAGAGAAACTTTCTCGGGGTTCCATGAAAAGGCAAGTTTTAATTTTCCCCATCATCAGAGGGCAATTTATAAGGACAGAGTGCCTGGTACCTAATTTTCTCCCACTTATGAAATATTTAGAAAATATGTAACCCAGAAGAAAAGCTCTGGGAGATATTCTGGAGCGGCTGCCCTGATGATTAAATTCAAATTCCTTGATCTACCTGAAGATTATGAACCACTCAACTTCCCAGGTACATGAGTGAACCCATGAGTTTGCTTTATTCTCTTTAAGATGATTTGAAATTATTATTTTCATAATTGACATTTAATATTCATACATACTTATGGGTTACAGTAGGATAGTTCAGTAACATATAGAAAGTGTAAGGATAAAACCAAGGCAATTAGTATTTATATCTTCTTAAACATTTACTATCCCTTTGTATTAGTAACCTTTGGATTCATCTCTTCTAGGTTTTTTATAAAATATATAAAAAGTAATTGTGAATGTCAGTTTATTTACTTTGATATAAAATATTGGAACTTTTTCCTCCTATGTAGATAACTGTTATCTAAATAACCTATCACTACCTCATCCCCGATCCTTCTTAACATGTAGTGACTACTATCTACTTCCCATTTCTATGAAATCAACTTTTGTTTTCATATATGTGTGAGATCCTCCAGCATTCATGTCTTGTGGAGTTTTCTTAAACTCTTTCTTTTGGATTCTTTTCCAGGCTAATCATTGATTTCCCTGGGGGGAAAGGGCATCTGTTGCTATATAGTTATTGTGTTATTTTCTTTTCATGCTCTTGTGCCCCTGCGTTGATATCTGCACATCTATTGGATCAGTTATCTCAACCAATTCTTCAGGATGGTTCTTGTAATAAAGAACTTCCTCCTAGATTGCCAGTGCAGTAGACTATGTTGGTGGTGATTCTAGAAGGATACAATAGTGTAGTGTCCGTGTACCTTCTTCAGTTTTAATCAATATTGACAGTACCTATATGTGTGACATGGGATTCAAAGGTTTGTAGAATTTCTCTGCCAACTGGAATGAATTTGTCTTAGGCAGGGTAGGTGGGCTGGTTACCCCACATGTGGCAAGCTTAGCTGTAGGATTGTAGGGCAGAGTTCTTATTAGTTTCTGCAGTTTACTCAGGGTGAGGCTATTCTGGTGTGCCATTGCAAGCCTGATGAAGCTGGTACAGAAGTATCAATACTCAAGGGCTTTACAGGTGGCTACATGGAGCTTTTGTGAACTGAGTGACCCAAGGCAGACTATGCTAGTATTGTCTGGAAACTTCAGCAGACTTAGCCACACATGTTATTTGCCCAGCCTCTTTATGAGACCAAGAGTAGGTTCTTTGGAAATCTGTCTACTTCCTGGGAATCTGTTTAGACCCAGACCCTCATGTTGGGGCCCTCAGCTGCTTCCTAGTGCCTAGAGAAGTTTGTCAGCACTACCTAGCTCTTTCACAGGACCAGGTCTACCAACTTCTTTGGGCTATCCACGTAGCTGCTTCACAAAATCCCAGGTAAGTGGAATGCCAAGGTGGTGCTGTGCAGCAGAAACCTTGGTGAGAAATGGCAACACATTGGGCATTTTCTATGTGGCAACACAGTGGCATAGATTGACAGTTCTTCCAACTTGGTTCAGGGTTTATCTCTATAAACTTCATGCTTCTCCAACACCAAATACTTCAGATGGACAAGACTTCATGGGGTACTGCTGGGTCCCTTGTGCTTACCCATTTCCTCTGTGTGGAGTCTGTCTTGGTGTAGGGTTGATCTTGACTGGACAGTTGGGACAGTAGATCCTGTTTGCTAAGTTACTTTCTCTATAAAGTCATTATAAGTCTAAGATGCTTCTATGGTGCGTCTGTCATATCACACTGCACTCTCTCACTCTGGGTCAAACACCTCCGTGGAACAACAGTCTTGTTTCTCCTTCACCTGGTCATTTTCTGGGGGAGAGATGTATCAGATATCTCTGTAAACTCTCCTTCTGTCACCCCAAGATAGTTCTTAGTTTAATTTTTGTCAAATAAAAATAATGAACAATTCATAAAAGAAAAAATTGATGATACATCAGTTGGTAGCAGTTAAATGTGAAATTTTCTAAATACTTTGTGTTAGAAATAAAAGGGTAGAGGATTTGTTTTTCCTAATTGGAAAGTCAGTGATTTTGCCAAATGCACAAAAGTTTCTTTCATCATACTGAGGACACTGTGTCTAAGATAATGAACTAAGGTGTTCGAGGAAGAGGTGATGATGCATGATGTCGGGTTTAAAAAGTAAAATTCCCATTGTAAAACTCAAGTTGTGTAAAAGGCTTAGGAGCTAGAAACAATAGGTAATGAGATCTATTTCAGCATTGTTTCCTCAGTCAGTATAAAAACTCCATTGGTAATCCATAGGAATGTAACAAAATAGGAAGGAAAACTGTTTTCATCCTTTCATTGAGAGAATGATAAATAATATTGGCCAATGTCAAAGTCGCTTAGCTGGAGGCATGAAGAGACAAATAGTGAGGGTAATGACAAAACTTATTATTTAATAGCAAAAATCCTAAAGATAGGTCTTATTTAAAGATATCAGAACTCAAGGTTTTACTACTAGCAACATGTAGCTTAGAAAAAATGAAAATTGAATAAATCACTACTGAAAAATTTTAGAGAATCATAATCTGTCAATCAAGACTGACATGATGAGTGACAGAGCTTTAAGATTAAGACATACATAGGAAAGAAGAGGAGATAGAGAGGGCTGGTGACATCCTCTGAGTGTTGGTAGCCAATCCCTGGTGACCTAATTATGGAAGCACAGTAACCTGGCTTCTGCCTCCACCCTCCACATTACACCCAGTTTGGTTTGTAGCACATGAGGCAAAATGATCAATAAATTATTTTTCTATCATTCTGTTTATCTATTTACTTTTATTTTTGTCAGATCTTACACACTTTATTGAATACTTTATTAAAGGAACATTTAATATTTCTAAAAATGGAGCAAAAATACTCAGACAAACTATTTTGTGGAGAACTTGCACTTGACTTCTTAAAGCAAAAGGTGTCTAATATTAATACATATCTAAATTCTAAATAATTTTCTATTTAAATCAAGATGAAATATTACATTTTCCAAATTTTTTAAAAAAGTTTTAGTCTTTTAATTCTGTGAGAAAAGTCCTCCCCACAAAGACTTTATTTGTCTGCCATCAGATTTTATATATTTTAATCATGTGTATTTGTATTTTAAGCCATTTTATCACATTAAGTTATTTTGGTGTCACTAACTAAATGTTTAATTATCTTTTATTTTGATATACCCTCAAATACTACTAATAATTATAATACAGTTGATTCATAGTCCTTTTTAAGAAAAAAAATGAGTTTTGATTTTCTTCATAATTAACCTTCACAACTTGTCTATGAATAATGCAAAAGTGCTTGTAAAAGTATTGAACTATTGTATAAATTAAGTATCATTTGAGGGTTTTACACTTGAAAACTAATTTAATTAATATTTGCTATGGTTTAGATATTAAGTGTCACCTAAAAGTACATGTGTGAGACAATGCAAGAAAGTCTAGAAGTGAAATGATTGGGTTATGAGGGTTTTTTAACCTAATCATTGCATTAAGACCCTGATAGGGATTAACTGGATGGTAACTAAGCAGATGAGGTGTGGCTGGAGGAGGTATGTCATTGGGGGCTGTGCCTTTGGGGGTTAAGTTTGTCCTTGGTGAGAGAAGTTACTGCATTTGTTTCCTGGTTGAACATGTCCTTAGCCACTTGCCTCCATCACACTCTTTCACCATGATGTTCTGCCACAACTTGGACCCACAGTAACAAAGCCAGTTTTTCTATAGACTGAGACCTCTGAAACCTTAAACTTCAAAAGAAACTTTTCCTCCTCTAAAATTGTTCTTGTCAGGTCTTTTGGTTACAGCTGTAGAAGAGCTTATTAAAACAATTGTATGTGCATTAATAATTAAGAGTAAATCATACAACTGGAATTCTCAGTATTTATTTTAAAACTATAGAAAATTATAAATTAGGTAATAGTTATTTTATATTTAACCTGATATTACTAAACTTCTACATCTTATTATATACCACTAGTGTTCTTTCTAGAAATAATGAAGAGTAGTTGATTACCAGCACTTACTTTATTTTAAATTTAGGTTAGTCAAGATAATCAAAAATTTCTAGAAATATTGCATTATATTATTTTAACAAAAATTTTTTTGTAATGTCCTAACTAATTCAATATATTTACTTAATTTCAATTGATACTCAAATTAGCAGGTTGGAAATTCATTATTATATTACAACTGAAGTAGTTTGTGTTCAATTTAGGGAAGCTCTGAGCGCTATAAATCTGAATTGATGAGGTGGTCATACCCATTGAGTCAAGATAAATTTAGTTTTCATTGAAATTGCTTATTAAATTTGGTCAATTTCTAAAAGGTAATTTATTTCCTCATTATAGTTCTGAAGAAAGTGGTAGCTTCAGAACTGTTTAATTATGAAAAAATACATGCTGAATAACTGGCTAATTAAAGTCTCTAAACTTCTTGATGTTTTTCCTAATTAAGCCTGAGGGAAATAGAAGGGGTATTTCCAATTACCATAAACCATGTAAATATACTGATTACTTCAATTCAAAGTTGGTTCTTCACATCTGAAAATTTGGAAGTCATTGTGCACCCAGAGACAGAGGGGTTTCAATTGGATATTTTATTTTGATTAAAAATAAATGAGTATGCCTCTAAAACATGTTATATATATATATATATATATATATATATATATATATATATATATAATTTTGAAAGGACAAAAATATCAAGTGAAAGAATAGTTTCAGTATATGAACTCTTGATGTCAGAGACAATCTATCATGAATTGTCCCTTTTTGACAATATATAGCATAAAGTGTGGCACAATTTTTTTTAGTATTTCATAGGAGAAAATATGTAAATTCAATTAATTAAAACAATGAGAATAGGATAAAATGTCCAAAGTGAGAAAAAAAATAAGATCAATGAGATTATACATTAAGTATTAATTAAAATTAACTTTATAAGTGAAGAATTTATTTGAGAAATGTTAGTTTAGTTTCTCAGAAAAGTTATTAAAAGTATGGCTATTTTCTGGAGTGAAAAGGTGAGGAGAGATGGGCAAGTTGAAGGAGGTAGAACACAAAATTGTCATGTTTTATTCATCTTAGGTTTTGTTAAAATTAAATAAATGCATAGGATACAAAATAAGAAATTGAGATCTGGTATTGAGGGGTTTTTCCCCTTAACTATTCTGCCTCAGGTAGATTAGAAAAGGGAACTAAAGGGAAGGGGAGGGGTAGGAAAAGGAGAGACAGAGGAATGAATCTGAGATAATTTTTCTATGTACATATTTCCTATGAATATACCATAGTGAATCCCACCCTTGTGTACATCCACAAGAATGGGGTCCTAATTAAAATAAGATATATTCCATGCTTGCATACTTTTTTTTAAAGAGAGAGAGAGAGAGAGAGAGAGAGAGAAAGAGAGAGAGAGAGAGAGAGAGAGAATTTTTATTTATTTTTTAGTTTTTGGTGGACACAACATTTTTGTATATATGTGGTGCTGAGGATCCAACCCAGGCTGCACAGCATGCCAGGCGATCGAGCTACCGCTTGAGCCACATCTCCAGCCCTTGCATAACTTTATCCAAATGGATTCTACTGTCATGCATAATTAAAAAGAATCAATAAAAATATACAGAATGTAATGTGTATTATTTTAGGATTCAAACAATTTAAATGAGAAAAAATGTTCTGTCTCAGATATTCGCAAAAATGACAGTGATCAAAATTATTTTTTTATTTTGAATATTAATATTTCTGACATTAACATAAAATATGCTTTAGAAGAGAATTTTACTAATACAGCAGCCTGTTTCATTTCTATGTATGTTATTTTGAAAGCATTTAATTAAAAAAAAGGATTCATTTTTTTATATGTCAGTAAATGAACAGTGGTTGAATTACTAGCTTAATTTGGCAAATGCCATTACATATATGTTGATTACTAGAAAATAAGAAGTACAATCTGCAACTCACAAGAAATATAATCTTCAAGTCTCAAAATAATAGCATAATGAATATCAAATAACCAAAAGAATGTTAGAATATATCATGGTATATTAGAAGTACTATCTTAAGTTACAGCTTTTTGATATAACTACATTCAATAGTATTTTCTGATCAATTTATGGAAGGGGCTTTTCCTCTGTAGATGGGAGTGAGGTAATTTTAGGTAAAGGAAGAGATCTGATAGTTTTTAAATGTTCCTTTGTGTTTTTTGAAGAATTAAAAGAATGGTAGATTGCCTGAAGAATAGATTTTAAGAAAGGAAAAAAATGGGAAAATAGGCTGGAATGAACTTGGAAAAATAGCCTGGACTTACATTTCTTACAGAGAATTTTCTTTGGATATATTTGATAAAGAAGTTAAAATTATATTTACCTTTTGCAAAGATGAAGATAGTAGTAAAATCTGATACCATGGAAAATGATTATGGAGTGGGAAGTCTCAGCTAAATTTAAAGACAATCAAATCATTCTTACAAAGGGATTTTAAAGTTTGAACAAGATTCAAAATTAAACTGACACGTTTTAAATACACCTTTTCCACCTGCTAGTTTAAGGGACTTAAATACACTTAACAATCAATCAGTGCTCCAAGTTACTTCAAATAATGCTTAGAAATCATTTGGTACAGTAAATGGTATTCAGTGAATACTAAAAGAAGGTACTATGTTTTCTCTATGAGTGTGTCTCTCCCATGCTCAATCAAAATGAAGTACAGGGGATTCAAGAGTCAGTTCATGATTATAATTACTAGTAATAGTAGTGACTACTGGAGGGTAGGTGGATTAGTGGATGGGAAATTGTGTTACAGAAGACAGGATAAAAGCAGAACTTAGCTTTCAATATGTTGAGTTGAGTCTGATGATATCTCAGAAAAACCTATAAATGACTTGCAGACGCATTTTATGAGAAGCCAAGAGAACAGTAATGGAGCAACCGTAGAAATGCAAAGATGAAACTTGGCATCAAGTGCGGACATTACACACTGAGCTGTGAAAAAACATATTAGTTAACTTTTCTCCATTTAAAAATGACTGTGAAGTGTTTCCAATTAGTAAGTACTGTAGTAGGATCTGCATTATAATTTAAAATAATCAGAAAAGAAAAACTAAAGTATTGCTCTGTCAGCAGAGTTTACCAACAAAACAGAGGAAGTAAACCTGCTCAGCAGAAGCAGGGCCATCATTGATTCTTCAGTGAATTCCAAACATGGACATATCTACCATCTCCAATGGAAGTGATTTGTTCTTTACTTTAACATTTAACAATTGAAGCAAATTTGATTAAGGGTTAGGGTACTGGCATTCATGATCTTTTTTGCTGCCCAAATGTTTAAACAGGATGAGACTTTGGTAAATTCTATATCACTGAAATTCTAGAGATTTGCAAAGCATGTTCAACAAGCAGTGTTTAACAAATAGAGTCCACAGACAACCGGTGTGTTTTCATGGTTTACAAAGTAATCCTGAGGCGATTCATCATTTCCAGAGTCAAAGAGGAACTAAATCATTGTTTTCACATACAGCACATCTAAAATACATTAGGCTTTGTGTGTAGAAATCACTACAGCTGGAATTATATATAATCTCTTCAAGTGTATGTATGTGTGTATATTCCTCAAGGACTGTTTTGATCATTTCTTCTTTTATTTTTTTAAATTTGTCGGTGTTATAATTTTGCACTAGAAATCCAATTCATAAATATGTATGGATATTTCAAAAATTGCTTCTGGAAGCATCACAGCAATGATGAAAACAGAAACATAATAGTAGAATGAAGACTTTAATTGTAAATAGTGATGAGAATGTAAGGTAAATGTATTGTACTCTTATGTTTGTCCTCTGGAAGTTATGAGAAATCACCTGTTTTCCTCCTCCTCTCACATCTCTCCAAGTCCTTGACAATTCCCATTCATAACATGTTCATTCACATTCCCTATTCACTTTGGGCTATGGGAAATAGTCCTTAAAGGTACATTGAGGCCATCCTCTATCTCTTCCTAACCTCTTTCAGTACCCTTTAAAACCTGAGGTAGTTATTCTTTATTATTAACATATTATTCAAGGTCTCCTTGAGAAGGATCTTTTATTCCTGCTTCCAGTTCCTGTAAAACATGCATTTTACCTGGGGGTGAAGATGAGGATAGGGAAACTAATGAATAGGATTATAATTTGTCCAATATTTGCCATTCATAAATACAATTGTAAATCTCTTTTACAATTGTAAAATTCTTTTGTTCCTCAACCTCAAAACTATCCTCACTTCTCTACCTTCCAATGCCACTCATTTTGTTATTGTTGACTTCTGCCCTGAATTCTTTAGCTTTATCTCTTCACTCTACTTTCCAATATCTAACCTTCAGATACCCTCTAATTTTTTGTGTTTTTTTAGCATAAGGGGATATCATTGTTATCATTGTTTTGTTACCATTCAGGGACATTTTATATTTTATATCTTGACTTCAATAGAAGTTTCCTTCAAATTTCATGTTATAGAAAGGGCTGTCTGTGCAACTACACTAATAAAACCAAGGATGCTTGCATGGGCGAATGTATTTACAATAGAAAACACTCTCTCACCAGTGAACTTACCTACGTTATTACTACAGAAGAAAGTGATTCATATAACTTACCTTGTTATGTGCTCTAATAGACCAAACAATCGTAAATAAAATTTTACCTTTTATGCTTGATACTGTTTTCCCTGCAAACAAAAACCCAAGAACTTTTATCTCCCCAATGCAACTGGACAACCTTTCTATCAAAAGGGCCTATATAGACTCCAAAATATAAATGTAAATTATTGCTATGAAGCCTGGAAATCTTTAGTGAGACATATTTTATTTGTGACAACAATATACTTACTGCTCTTTGTGTGTTAATTTGACTGGACTCTGTTATCTAATAACCTCATATGTATTCTAATTTATTCTAACTGAACCACCTTATTTTTTCACCTTACCTACTCTATTGCTTTGATTTTGAATTTTCTAGGTAGTAGATGATCTGAAAATCTATGAAAAAATGTGTTATAGCTTTAGTGCAAAATGACAGTCATAGAAGGTGGTTGTAACTTTGATTTTGCACAAAATTCTCAGTCTGATTTACAGCAAGAGGCTAAAAAAATTGATAAAAAGCTGAGACTATTTCATTACAGCAGTAAATCATGCATTATTACTGGAGCTGTTGCCACATGTACTAGAATCCCAAAATTATCCATGTGATGCTCTGAGGAATAACCAGGACTTTGGACAACCTTACCCAAAATACCAATAATTTCCAGGTAACTACATCACCTGCAGTTTATGATCCTATACAATAACCTGTCATTTGGGCCCTTCTGATAGAGCACTAACACAGTGATCACAAATGATGGCTACATACATGTTCCGTGAAACTTCTCTAATGAATGTCAACAAACAAATATATTCACACAAAAAGCTGGAAATCAGTAAGACTGTGACAATTATTCTCAATCTTCCAGCTAAAAAGGCCTTGAGCACACTTTTTAAAAATCTTTCATATTATCTTTCTTAATATTATCTTAGATATCTGTTCTACTATCATATGCAACCTTGATAATTGTAATTTTTATTATATTCTTATTCATTTTTTTTGTCAAGTACCTGCTCTATAACTGCTTCTTAGAATTATCAGTCTGAGCACATATTCAAAAGGTATTACAGATTATCTTTCAAGACCACGTAGGACATGGAATCCAGTTCACGTCTGAAAACTGACTCAGACAACCTCAATCACAATGACTCTTGCTCTATCTCCAATCAGGATTAAAGATAGACTTTTGTCTTAAACAAGAAAGTGGATTGACCAAATACAATTTGTCCATCACTTACTCACTAACTTGGCTCAAACAACTTTAGTCCAAAGTTTAGACTCTTCACATGAACCAGAACTTGGCTCAGGTCTAGATTTATCCAAGGAAATCTCTTTCTTCATAGGTCATTCTGACCCCAGAAACATACATTTCTTGGTAAATCAACTCAATCATGCTGTCTGCTTGATGCAGTATCTTCTTATCATTCTCTAAACAGTTCTTTTTCACCAGGCTTACTCTTTCATTCACAACAGGTGTTTTTGGTTTTATTTTAAGTTGCTTGCAGATTGAGGTTAAAACATTCTCCCTATTTCAATAGACTTTTAAAAAAATCTTTTTATTTTGGTCTGAATTTATTTTCATTCTAATTTGTGTAAGACTTAGTTTTTTAATAATTTACTGACAAAATGTACTGAGTGCTAACAGTTTCTGTTTTATCAGAGTTAATATTTGTGCAAATGATCTGGGACTTTACAGTCAAAATGGACCCTCACTTATGGGACTTACTGGCTTGTTTAATGGGGGGTATTTAGTTATCTTTATAATATTCTTTTTGATTTACTCAAATATCTACCTTTCATACAGTTAAGTGTTAATATTTTGTTGGAAAAATCTTCCATTGATTCAAGATGTGAAATAAGATATTGGATAATTGTACATAGAGTCTTCTGATTGATTTAGCGTTTCACAACTTTAATTATGCATTTATTTACATAGGTTAGATATTGTTTCTTTATATTTTCATTTTGAAGATGCTCAGTATTCTACCAATTTCATTTTTTTCTTTAGAACGTCTTATCTGATAATCAAATGTCTCTGATATAGTTGAATCTGTTTTTTTTAAATAATTGTTTTAGTTGTAGTTGGATACAATATCTTTATTTTTTATTTTTTATGTGATGCTGAGGATCGAACCAAGTGCCCCACACATGCTAGGGGAGCTCTCTACCGCTAAGCCCACAACCCCAGTTCCATTGAGTGTATTTTTGATGATTGTTCTGTCTCTTCAACTGTGTTTTGCTTTATCCTTTTAATTTTTTTTATTTTGGCATTTTAATATGCCTTGCATTTTTTTTTAATAGAAACCCTGCCATGATTTAAACAACAATGGTTTTCTTCTTCTGGCTTCTGTTCTGATAAGCTGCAAATCTTTGTATCTACCTGATGCTTCAATTTTGGAAGTATTGGTTTTTCCTGCAGCACAATTGTATGATGGATGTAAAATAACTGTTGATTTCAAATTTGTTGAAATTTGTTCTTGTGGTGTGGATGGCTCTAATAACTTTACCAAGCCCTGTACCTGCAGCCCAGAACTATAAGTCTTTACTCTTGTAGTTTTGAAAGATAATGTTACCCATTATAGAACACCATGTTGGTGGACCTTTTCCTTCAACACTTTTTAAAAAAATATATGTGTGTGTGTGTTATAACATATATATATATATATATATATATATATATATATATATATATATATATACACTTCTTATTTTTATTGGTTTTATTTTTTAAATACATGACAGTGGAATGCATCACAATTCTTATTACACATATAGAAAAATTTTTCATACCTGTTTGTATATAAAGTATGTTCACATCAATTTGTGTCTTAATACATGTTCTTTGGATAATGATGTCCATCACATTCCACCATCCTTACTAATCCCCTGCCCGCTGTCTTTCCTTTCCTCCCCTCTTCCCTATCTAGAATTTATCTATTCCTCCCATGCTCTCCCTCCCTACCCCACTATGAGTCAACCTCCTTACATCAGAGAAAATATTTGACATTTGTGTTTTTTTGGGGGATTGGCTAACTTCACTTAGCATTATCTTCTCCAATGCCATCCATTTACCTGCAAATGCCATGATTTTATTCTCTTTAATGCTGAGTAAAATTCCATTATGTATATATGCCACATTTTTTTATCCATTCATATATTGAAGGGTATCTAGGTTGGCTCCACAGTTTAGCTATTATGAATTGTGCTGCTATAAACATTGATGTGGCTGTGTCCCTGTAGTATGCTATTTTTAAGTCCTTTCAGTATAGTCTGAGAAGAGGAATAGCTGGGTCAACTGGTGGTTCCATTCCCAGATTTCCAAGGAATCTCTATACTGCTTTCCATATTGGCTGCACCATTTTGCAGTCCCACCAGCAATGTATGAGTGTGCTTTTTTCCCCACATCCTCGCCAACACTTATTGTTGTTTGTCTTCATAATAGCTGCTATTCTGACTGGAGTGAGATGGTATCTTAGAGTAGTTTTGATTTGCATTTCTCTAATTCCTAGAGATGATGAACATTTTTTTCATATACTTGTTGATTGATTGAATATCTTTTTCTGAGAAGTGTCTGTTCATGTCCTTGACCCATTTATTGATTGGGTTATTCATTTTTTTGGTGTTTAGCATTTTGAGTTCTTTATATATCCTAGAGATTAGTGCTCTATCTGATGTGTGGGGGGTAAAAATTTGCTTTCAGGATGTAGGCTCTCTATTCACCTCATAGATTGTTTCTTTGCTGAGAAGAAACTTTTTAGTTTGATTCCATCCATTTATTGATTCTTGGTTTTAATTCTTGCACTATAGGAGTCCTATTAAGGAAGTTGGGGCCTAATCCCAAATGATGGAGATTAGGGTTTACTTTTTCTTCTATTAAATAGATGTAGAGACTCTGGTTTTATTCCTAAGTTCTTGATCCATTTTGAGTTGAGTTTTGTGCATGGTGAGAGATAGGGGTCTAATTTCATTTTGTTGTATATGGATTTCCAGTTTTCCCAGCACCATTTGTTGAAAAGGCAATCTTTTCTTTTTTCTTTTGTTTAAAGAGAGAAAGAGAGAGAGAGAGAGAGAGAGAGAGAGAGAGAGAGAGAGAGAATTTTTTAATATTGATTTTTTTTAGTTTTTGGTGGACACAACATCTTTGTTTGTATGTGGTGCTGAGGATCGAACCTGGTCCGCACACACGCCAGGCGAGCACGCTACTGCTTGAGCCACATCCCCAGCCCAACAATCTTTCCTTTAATGCATGTTTTTGGCGCCTTTGTCTAACATAAGAAAATTATAATTTTGTGGGTTAGTCTCTGTGTCCTCTCTTCTGTACCATTGGCCTACCAGTCTGTTTTGGTGCCAATACTACGCTGTTTTTGTTACTATTGCTCTGTAGTATAGCTTACAGTCTGGTGTGGTGATGCCACATGCTTCACTCTTCTTGGTAAGGATTGCTTTACTTATTCCGGGTCTCTTATTTTTACAGATGAATTTCATGATTGCTCTTTTTATTTCTATGAGGAATGCCATTGGAATTTTGATCGGAACTGCATTAAATCTGTATAGAGCTTTTGGAAGTATAGTTATTTTGATATTATTAATTCTGCCTATCCAAGAGCAAGGTAGATCTTTCCATCTTCTAAGGCCTTCTTTGATTTCTTTCTTTAGGGTTCTGTAGTTGTCATTGTATAGATCTTTCATCTCTTTCGTTATGTTGACTCCCTCATTTTTTTTGAGGCTATTGTAAATGGGGGAGTTTTCCTCATTTCTGTCTCAGAAGCTTTGTCACTGATATACAGAAAGGCCTTTGATTTATGGGTGTCGATTTTATAACCTGCTACTTTGGTGACTTTGTTTACTACTTCTAGAAATTTTCTGGTGGAGCTTTTTGGGTCTTCTAGGTATAGAATCATATCATCAGCAAATAGTGCTAATTTAAGTTCTTCTTTTACTATACATATCCTTTTCATTTCTTTTGTCTGTCTAATTGCTCTGGCCAGTGTTTCAAGGACTATGTTAAATAGAAGTGGTGAGAGAGGGCATCCCTGTCTTGTTCCAGTTTCTAGAGGGAATGCCTTCAATTTTTCTCCATTTAGAATGATGTTGGCCTGGGGATTAACGTAGATAGTCTTTACAATGTTGAGATATGTTCCTGTTATCCCTAGTTTTTCTAGTGTATTGAACATAAAGGGGTGCTGTATTTTGTCAGATGCTTTTTCTGCATCTATTGAGATGATCATATGATTTTTATCTTTGAGTCTATTGATGTGGTGAATTACATTTACTGGTTTCCATATGTTGAACCAACCTTGCATACCTGGGATGAGTCCTACTTCATCATGGTGCACAGTCTTTTTGATATGTTTTGTATTCGATTTGCCCGAATTTTATTGAGTATTTTTGCATCTATGTTCATAAAGAGATATTGGTCTAAAGTTTTCTTTCTTTGATGTGTCTTTGCCTGGTTTTGAAATCAGGGTGATATTGGCCTCATAGAATGAGTTTAGATGTGCTGCCTCTTTTACTATTTCCTGAAATAAATTCAAGAGTATTGGTATTAGTTATTCTTTAAAGGTCTTGTAGAACTAGGCTGTGTAGCCGTCCGGTCCTGGGCTTTTCTTGGTTGGTAGGTTTCTGATGGTGTCTTCTATTTCATCACTTGATATTGGTCTGTTTAAATTGAGTATATCTTCCTGATTCAGTCTGGGCAAGTCGTATGACTTAAGAAATTCATCAATGCCTTCACTATCTCCTATTTTATTGGAATATAAGCTTTCAAAATAATTTTTAATTATCCTCTGTATTTCTGTAGTGTCCGTTGTTATATTACCTTTTTTCATCACATAATATGGTAATTTGAGTTCTCTCTCTCCTTCTCTTTGTTAGCATAGCTACGTCTCTCAATTTTTTTTTTATTTTTTCAAAGAATGAACTTTTTGTTTTGCCAGTTTTTTTTTAATTGTTTCTTTTTTTCTATGTCATTGATTTCAGTTCTAATTTTAATTATTTCTTGCCTTCTACTGCTTTTGCTGTTGATTTGTTCTTCTTTTTCTAGGGTTTTGAGATATAAAGTGAGGTCATTTATTTGTTTACTTTTTCTTCTTTTAAGGAATGAACTTCATGCAATGAACTTTCCTCTTAGAACTGCTTTCATAGTGTCCCAGAGATTTTGATATGTCTATGTTCTCATTTATCTCTAAGAATTTTTTAATCTCATCTTTGATTTCTTCTGCGACCCATTGTTCATTTAGTAGCATATTATTTAGTTTCCAGATGTTGGAGTAATTTCTATTTTTTATTTTGTCATTGATTTCCAATTTCATTCCATTATGATCTGATAAAATACATGGTAGTATCTCTACTTTTTTGTATTTTCTAAAAGTTGCTTTGTGGCATAGTATATGGTCTATTTTAGAGAAGGATCCATGTGCTGCTGAGAATAAAGTGTATCTGTTTGATGAAGATAGAAATATTCTATACATGTCAGTTAAGTCTAAATTATTGATTGTATTATTGAGTTCTATAGATTTTTTATTCATTTTTTTGAAGATCTATCCAATGGTGAGAGATGTTTGTTAAAGTCACTCAAGATTATTGTGTTGTGATCAATTTGACTCTTGAACTTAAGAAGAATTTGTTTGATGAACATAGCTGCACCATTGTTTGGGACATATATATTTATCCCTTTTGATTAACTTTGGCTTGAAGTCTGCTTTATTTGATATGAGTATAGAAGTTCCTGCTTGCTTCCACAGTCCATGTGAGTGGTATGATTTGTTCCAACCTTTCACCTTCAGTCTGTGTATGTCTTTACCTATCAGATGAGTCTCCTGGAGGCAGTATATTGTTGTTTGATTTTTTGATCCAATCTGCTAAATAATGTCTTTTGATTGGTGAGTTTAAGCCATTAATATTCAGGGTTACCATTGAGACATGGTTTGTATTCCCAGCCATATTTGTTTATTTTTGTTATTTAACTAGACTTGATTTTATTCTTTGATTAGTTTTTCCTTTAGGGTAGTTCCTCCTTCTGTTGATTTTCATTGTTGTTTTTTGTTTTCTCTTCATGGAATATTTTGCCAAGGATGCTTTGTAGTGTCGGTTTTCTAACTAGAAATTCTTTTAATTTTTGTTTATCGTGGAAGGTTTTTATTTCATATTCAAATATAAAGCTTAATTTTGCTGGATACAAGATTCTTGGTTGGCACCCATTTTCTTTCAGAGCTTGATATACGTTGTTCCAGGATCTTCTAGTTTTCAGGGTGTGCATTGAAAAATCAACCATTATCCTAATTGGTTTTTTTTTCCCTTATATGTAATCTAATTCCTTTCTCTTGTGGCTGTATTTTGGGCATTTTCATTATAATGTGCCTTGGTGTGCATCTGTTGTGATTTTGTACACTCATCGTCCTATAGGCTTCTTGAATTTGGATTTCCAGTTCATTCTTCATTTTGGAAAGTTTTCTGATATTATTTCATTGAATAGATTGTTCAATCCTTTGGTTTGGGCCTCTATGCCTTTCTCTCTCTAGTCAATAACTCTTAAATTTGGTCTTTTCATGCTATCCCATATTTCTTGAATGTTCTGCTTGTGGCTTCTTACTATTAATACTGTGTGGTCTATATTTTTTTCAAGATTATATATTTTGTCTTCATTGTCTGATGTCCTTTATTCCAAGTGGTCTCTTCTGTTGGTGATGCTTTCATTTGAGCTTTCAATTTGGTTTATTATTTCTTTCATTTTAAGGATTTCTGTTTGATTTTTTTTAGCACCTCTATCTCCCTGTTGAGGTGATCTTTTGCTTTCTGTATTTGTTTATGTAACTCCTTTTCAAAGTGATCTTTCACTGCCTGTATTTGCTCTCTTATCTCTTCCTTGAGTTCCCAGAACAAACCATGTACCTCCTGAACTCCTTCTCTGTCATTCCTCCTGCTGTGGCTGCCAATGATCCTAATGATGTGGTGTCCTCATTTGTTTGGGGCTCTTTCTTCTCTTGTCTTTTCATGTTGCTCATGCGTCTTCCTTTCCAGATCTGTGGGTCTAGATTGTTATTATTTTTACCCTATAGGTTTGTAGTGATCTTGTAGGGTTCTAAGACCTCTCCTTTGTGAGGAAGGACAATGTTAACAGATCCCAATATCAATAATATACCACCTAGGAACAATCTGTTGTTATTAAGATGTTTACAGTTTTGTCTTGATGTACAGAAACGTTGGATTCCATTATTATCTAAAATATAATCAGTAGTTTTGTAAAAAGGTTTAAAGTTTCTGACAGTGGACAATAAACTGGGGGTGAGGCTTAGGATGATATGCTGAGGAGGTAGGATGTGAGGATGAGGATGTAGAGTTAATATATCTTAGGAAGTGTGAAGGAGAAATCTAGTGAAGAGGGTTAGTAGCAAAAGAATAGACAGGAAGTAATTTAGGGTAGGCAAGTGCGTGGGATGACAGTAGAGTACATAAACCAAACACACATATCTATTTAGAAAAATACAGATGTTAAAACCATAAAATTTGGAGGGGGGAAGAAAAATGAAAAGAATAAAAAGGAAAAGAAAAAAAGGTCCTATACAACACCTCCTTATTATATTATTAAGATGACTCAGTCCTCAAAGTTTTATTTCATACAAAATTCTTGGTTTCACATATGTTGGGGATGTGAGGGCCAGAGGATGGAGGGGTAGAAGAGAAAAAAACCAACAACCAATGAACCAACCAACAAAAAACCCAAGGAAGAAGCCAGGGTTGTAGCTAGCTTTAGAGATCTGTTTCTTTCCTGCTTCTCTTCTCATCCAGTAGATGGCATCGTTATCTGTTGTAAACTGGTGTCTGCCCTCATGGTGGTGGAGGTAACCAGGGTGGGAAGACTGGTCCTGAAGCAGAGCTCCTGGATTCAGGGAGTGGCACCCACCAGTCCCTGCAGAAAGACTGCACCTCGTGGGTCTCTTTTTGAGACCACTCTCTCCTGTGACTTGAGTGCCCTGTCCCATCTCCCTCTCTTGCCTGGAGATTTCCCAGTTCCTAGTCTCTCCCTCTCCCAGCAGTTCCCAATTGAGGAAATTCTTACCCCAGGGCTCCCATGAGCAGCTCCCTGGTTGCACTGCACACCTGTGTTGGGCAGCTACTATGTTGGGTTACCACCAATGGGGAGAGGGGAAGGTTGGAAATCTGGTATCTGGCCTCTGGAGATGCCACCTGGGAACTGCCCCCAGCTGAAAGGTGAGAATGTTGAGTCAAGATGGCGGCAGTCTGCTTTCAGAGCCAGGGTGTCTAGTGAGGGAGGGAGCCTGGTGAGGTGGGGGGAGCCTGGTGAGGTGGGGGGACCCAGGCGATGGCGTTGCTCTGTGAGTAGGTGGCAGCTGAGTGACTTGCCTGGGAGCGGAGCAAAGTCTTGACCATTTGCAGAGGTGTTGATAGGTGATCCTGCTAAGGTGCTCACCAAGTCTTGTGTAGACTGGAACTTCGGGCTTGGGGTCCTGCTCTTACACTGGGCATCCTACTCAAACGTGGGGTCACAGTGCTGGTTATTTCTGTGGAGAGCAGCTGTATAGGGGTCCTCTAACACTCTCAGAGATGTCCTATTCCTGCTAGGCAGGAGCTGAGGGTCTGGCTGTACAGGCACAGGATGGCTCACTCCCTTCCTGCGGCCATGTTGGATCCTATTTGTTTGTTTATTTTGTGGTACTGGGAATTGAATCCCAGGGTACTGGTGATATGTGATGGTTGATCTGGTTTGTCATCTTGATTGGATCTGTAGCTGCCTAGGTTTATGAGACTTCTCAGTGTATTGATGAAGGTATTTCCAGAGATGATTGGCATGTGGGACAGCAAACTGAGGGGCAAGACCCTTACTTAGGTGGACTCAGCACTGTCCAATTGGCTAGGTGCCCCACTGGAAAAAAAATGGGTGGAAGAAGAAAGTCTGTTAAATTCAGACTCTATTATAGTTTTTGAGCATGTATGAGAATAGCCATTGCCAGCGTTTCAAGGACATGGGTGGACTTTAGTTACTTCACTCTTCCAATGTACAGGCTGACCAGTGAGTTTCTAGGGAGCTTACAGGCCTTTAATCTCAAACTGGGTCTGCATCATTGTTCCATTATGTACTGAGAGGCCAGCTTCTTGAACTGAACAGCTGCTGGTATCTCTGGCTCTCCAGTGTATAAATGTGGAACCTATCCAGCTTCTACTGGATCTTGTCTTCTAGTGCACTCAGACTAGTACAGCTCTCTACTATTGAGCTTTATCCACAACCCATTTTATTTTTCATTTTGAGAGAGGGTTTCTCACAGTTACCCAAGCAGGCCTAACATTTATGGTCCTTCTGCCTCAAGTCTTCCAACTAGTGGAGATTATACATGAGCACTATTGCAATCAACCGCTCTAACACTTTAAAGATTTAACTCCACCTGGCTTTGCTTGCATGAATCTGAAGAAAAGTCTGATATAATTTGTACCGTTTTTGTTTGGTAGAAAAGCTCATTTTCCCCACTCGAACAAATATATATATATATATATATATATATATATATATATATATATATATATATTTGTTCAAAAATGATAAGCCTGGGTGCAGATGTTTTGGTATTTATTCTGATTGGTATTCTCTGCATTTGTTATCTGTAATTACTTTGTGGTAATAATGAGTCATTATTACTTAAATATTTCTTCTGTCCCTTTCTCTTTTCCTCCTAATGTTTTCACTATCCATATGTTATACTTTTTATAATTAGTCCACAATTCTTGGATATTTTTTCCATTTCTTTTTTTTTTTTCTCTACAGTTGGCAAAGTTTCTGTTAATGGCTTTCCAAGCTTACTCATTCTTTTCTCTGCCATTTCCAGCTTAGGTTATCCTACCAATGAAATTTTTCACATCATAAATGTGTTTTTGACTTCTTGTGCTTCTGTTAGATTCTTCTTATGCTACAGATCTCTTTTTTTCATGTTGCTGACCTTTCTCATAAAATTATTAATATATTAATTTCAATGTTTTGAATACTTAGGCACATAATTCCAAAGTTTCTCTAATATATGAATCTGGTTACATTGCTGCTTTGTCTCTTCAGATATCTATCTGAATTTAATTATAGGTAGATCTAGAAAAAGTTGTCTTTTGAAATGTTCTGTTTTACTATTGTTGAAAGGGTAAAATGAGAATTTCCAAGCTCTTTTTATGTCTGAGATGAGTGAATATATCCACTTTTAACATATGTGTTAATATTTTTCCCAGAACTTATTTCACTTTCTTTTTTTATTGAGCACTTATCACTTGGCAGTCTTATCCTTGGCCTTTGGGTCACAGTAGTTTCAAAATTTCATAGATATTTTCCTTTTGGTTTCTGAGCTGAGATTGGTATGGTTAGTAGGAGCTGTAGCTTCCCTTATGTTTGGAAAGACATAGTCTGATTCCTACTTCATTTAGAAGATACTGAAAACAAAATTGGGGAGCAGGTAAAAAGATGTCATGGCTTCCTTCAAGTCCAGGACCTAAGCTACAGGTACCAGTGTAATGTTTGTTCTAATTTCAGTCATCACACAGTCCAATTTTCCAGAGTAGATTTTTGCAAAGATGTCTTCCACAAAAACCCCAATGTACACACATACGGTACAAATAGATGAACACATATTCACTATTACAAAATTGGGAATATATGTCTAAGGTAACAAGTCATTTGCATTACCAAATGCATGAGGTTATTTACAATGAAATGGGAATATGAGATGACTAGTAGGAAATGAATAATTGGGGCAATTACAGACACTAAAAGAGCATTTTCAATAAGCTTTACCATGAAAGGTCTTAAAAATGTTCCTTCTTGTCTCACCAAGTAATCTGATACCTTATATTCATCTGAAATTTGACTATTTCAGAGGGAATGTAGGAGAGTACTAACTAATGCTTCTAAGTTGGTATGGAATTCCTAAGGAACTCATCACCCAACACAGATACAGCCATTTTATTCAAAATATGACATTTTTCTAAATGATCTGAAAAATGTTTAATGTCTTTCTGAGTATATTTCTTAAGGGTGTAGTAAAGATGACAATACTAAAGCTAGATAGATCGTAGAGAATGTGCTAACCAATGAAATAAATCTTTCTTAAAGTCTAAATGGAACCTACTACATGAATGGCAAAAATAAATAAAACAACAAAAAAAATCTAGGCTAAATTAAATGACAGCAGATGAGGTAGAGAGGGAAGATGGGAGGAGAGGGGAGGGGGGATAGTAGGGGATAGGAAAGGTAGCAGAATACAACAGTCACTAATATGCCATTATGTAAAAATGTGAGTGTGTAACCGATGTGATTCTGCAATTTGTATTTGGGGTAAAAATGGGAGAACCCAATTGAGTCAAGTGTATGAAAGATCATGAGCTCTGTAATGTTTTGAACCACCAATAAAAATAAAATAAAATAAAATAAAATAAAATAAAATAAAATAAAATGTAGGGCTGGGGATGTGGCTCAAGCGGTATCGCGCTCGCCTTGCATGCGTGCTGCCCGGGTTCGATCCTCAGCACCACATACCAACAAAGATGTTGTGTCCGCTGAGAACTAAAAAATAAATATTAAAAATTCTCTCTCTCTCTCTCTCTCTCTCTCTCTCTCTCTCTCTCTCTCTCTCCTCTCTCACTCTCTCTTTAAAAAAATAAAATAAAATAAAATAAAATGTAACATGCATATATCAAAAAAAAAAACACCTAAAAAAAAACAGATGGAATAAAGATTGCCCAGGCCAAATTATTATTTAATTATCAAAAATACAAAGCAATTGAAAGGTATGGATATGATATTGTGTTCTTTTAGCAACCAGATTTGTTTTTAAATAAACAGTACATTTTGAAAATATGTCCAGAAAGGCAATGTTTGGCAAAATGCAAACAGAACATGGACATGCTACCTCAAATAATACCAGGTTCTTCCTAATGCTCATAACAAATTCTTTCCAAAGCAGTTTTTATAGAGTCATATCTGCTCTTTCTGATATTTTTCATGCATCAGGATGGCCTGTCTTTGAAAATGTTGCAGAAGTTGAATATGAACTCCCATAGAGTATGCCTGGCACAATAGCTAATATAATTAATGTAACGATTGTCTCATAAATAAATTTATAGCCCTGTCCTGTCAATATCGGTACTTTCTTAGAGATATGTTGGTATTGTAGAGAAAATACAAATACAATTGTAAAATTTTCTTGGAGGCCCTGATTAGAAATATGTTAAAACTTTTATAACCAAGCCCCTTACTTCTCATGAGCTTCACCGGAAATCATGTGGTAATCAATTTTTTTTTTAAGACTTAATTTGTGGTTGTAGTGCCTACATATTCTAGATACCTTATTAGTCAAATCATAATGCAACCTTCTATTTTGGCATTTTTCTATAAGAATTCAGCTAGTTCTAGAAGCTGCTGCTGAGTTGTTAAACTTTTCTTCTAGATGCTACTTTGTCAATATAGAAACAGTAAGCATATAGAAAAAGCCCCCCTACATAAAAGAAAACATCTCAATATGAAATAAAGCTTATGGAATAGCTAATATGATACTTGGTACTTAGTAAAGAAAATAAATTCAATACATTTTAGCTTTTCTGAAAGGCCTACAATCCCTAAATGTATTATTATTATTTTTTGCAATGAATTTTGTATTAAATATTTGGTCTTAGAGATTAATTTCATAAGTTATCTGCATAGGATAATGTGTTTTTGATGAACAGGTAATCAATTGACTTATTTATTCAAAATTACCCCTTAACTAATCTATATTTCTACATGAAAATTAAACTGGCCCTCACAGAGACTTTTTTTCCCAGAGCAAGAGAATGACAAACAATTATACTGAATACATAAAATTTAATCTAGTCTTATATTTTTGATCTTGCTACACTCTGTTTTTCTCTATACATCTCTATGGCTGGGTTGACACTGATATCTCTTTATTATTAAATTCAAAAGTTGGATATTTTTAATATTAAGATGTATTTGAAGCCAGGTTGTGGCTCAGTGGTACAGCACTTATCCAGCCTGCAAGAGGCACTGAGTTGGATCCCTGGCACCACATAAAAATAAGCAAATAAAGGTATTGTGTTCATCTATAACTAAAACAATATGTATTTGAGCAAATATCTGAATTTCTCACTTTTATTAGCTCTACCATTACCTGGTTTTTCATCCTTCTTAAACATTTTTACATTAATTTTATTTTAACTGAAACATAAAAACATTAAAAATATACATATTTATGTGGTAACATGATGCTTCATTACAATCCACATTGCATAACGTTTAAATCAGGGTAAAGATATCTCTGTCATCAAACATTTCTCATTTCTTTGTGCTGGAAACATTAACATTTTTTTATTCTGACTTCTTGAAACATGATAATTGCCATTATCTGTAGTCTTCTACTGTGCAGTAGCACCCCAGAAGAACTTCCTGATGCTATCTAACTATAACCTGGTACCTATCTCACAAACTCTTCACATTCTTTCATTCCCTCACCAGCTCAGTTTCTGGGGGCCGCCATTCTACTCCTGACTACTGTGAGATCATCTTTCTAAATTTCACATATGCTTGAGGCTTGTCTTTCTGCATCTGAATTATTTCACTTTATGTAAGATCCTCCATTTCCATTTATGTTGTCACAAATGATATAAAAACTAGTTAATTTCAATCCCAGTTATTCTACCTTGTTTTTTCTACCCCAGGTCATTTAGATTTTTTTGGTCATCCTTCTTTTCTACAGGATTATTTTCCTCCTCAATCTTCTTATATAATATGAGTTATGTCATCTACTCTCCAATTTCATTTACTGTCCAAACATAGCTGAATTATATATTTATATCCCTCTCCTAAGGGGAAAGACTTACATTCACTATCAAATGGTCTTCTCCATTCGGATTTCACAAAGGCTACTCAAATTTTGTGCATTCAAACTTTATCTCATCTTGTCTCCCAAATCTCTTTTTTACTATGCCTATTATCTTTCCTTTATGAATCATATTCTTCCCTTTCCTTGGTCTTATCTTTTTAAATATTCACTATCTTCAAGAAACTAGAACTATCTTCCTACTGTTTTGGTTTCTCTATTCTTTTCATTTCCCCTACTCCAGTGTGACAATCACAGATTAGGCACGGGTATCTCTCACCTGGACCACACAATTATGGCACACTGTATTTATAATGACTCCTCTGCCTGTAGGCTTTTGCTCTTCCAATTTATTCTGCATTAAAGTAGGGTGAGCTCTTAAAATAAATCTCCTTTCATCTCTCAGTTTAGATTTCTTGGATATAGTCCATATTCATTAAAACAGTTCATTAGCTGACCCCTGGTTATATCTCCAGCTTCTTCACTTTTCATTTCTCTGATTTATTCTCTTATGTCCAAATGTACATCACTCCATGTAATCTCTTACAGCTGAGCCTTTTAAAAAACTTTTTTTCCTCTTCCTGGAATATATTTTCCCCCAATTACCACAGGTCCAATGTCTGCTAAATGAAATATATGACTGAAAAGCACAGAATTTCGTGCCAGAAAAACTGGGATTCAAACCTTAATTATATTGCACTGTGAGTTGGAAAAGTTACTGAGGCTCTCTAAGTCTTAAAAATTAAGGTGATTGTGGTACTTATTTGATAGAGTGAAAGAATCAAGTGTCGTACTGTATGTCTGTCTCTAAGTGAAGTGCCCTCGCTGGAGGACAGACATCAAATATCAGACTTAGCTTACAATCCTCAATGCATGTGGTATAGAGTAAATATACATTTTTGCTGCATATCGATTTTGTATTATTTGAACTATCATTTTGTACATACTAATATCCATAAGACAATTTAAATCATCCCTCCCTCATAATATTGTTTTAATTTTCATGTGGCATACACATGCTATAAACTATAAAATAATTTTGAATGAGCCCATAAGAAAAATATGTATTCATTTACAAATATAAAAAACCTGCTGTCTAACATGGACTTTATAATTTGAAGTATAGAAATTGCTAGATAGATTTAAATTTTTGATATTTAGTCAAGCTCTTTTTCTTAATCACACAGCACTTGAAGGGTAAAAGACCTCGAAAATTAAGTGATATCTATAATTAATATACCAGGGATGGTTTCTATGCATACTTAAAAACAGATAATAGCATCTTTATGTTCTTTCCTCCCAGCCCATTGTCACTGACTAAGGGTTTTGTAATTACCTAACTCCAATGTAAATATATCAGATCAGCAATTTAATATTACTCAAGGTACGGGAATGAACAGTCTTTCATGTAATTGCTGGCACCTACTATAATTCAAAATGTAAGATTATCATACCCCTTGACAGAATGCATCTTAAAAGCATATTCTTTTTGTCCAAATTCTTTCTGTATAGTCCTATTGTAAGCAGTAAATGAATAGGGACAAAACAATGGAAGAGTCAATGTCTATCTCATTATAATCCCCTTACAACAATTCAAAAACTACAGCAGGTATAATGTAAATATGATGTTACAATTTTACACTTATTGACATTAACTAAAAATTTTATATTCATCAATATTTCCAACAGTTCTTTCAGTAGTTATATATTTAATTTCTATGAACATGGTGAGAATTGCGGTCGGGTACTCTAAATGAAATTAATTTAAATATAGGGATATAATTTATTAATTTTTGTTATTAATTCACAGTTATCTAACTATTTATTTGGTTTAAGTTACAGAATATTCTATATACTCTATCTTATATCACTCCACATCCTTGATATATAAAGAACAAAGGGACATATTATTTAAATAAAAATAAATGATAATATTCAAATGCTTTCAAGTAAAGAGCAGGTAGCTTTAGATTTACTTTTATAAGTTAGGGCATTTTTGATGTAACTACATATCTGAATTTATAGAAGAGTAAGGTAAAGCATTCTTTTCTATTGTTTCTGTAATGAATTATCATGAACACCACATATAATAACAATGCAAATTTCCTATCTTTTAATTCTATAAGTCCAACCCAAGTCTCACTGGGCTAAAATCAAGGTGTCAACAGGATTTTATTATTTTCCAACAAGGCCTATGGTAAAACCTGTTTCCTTGCCCTTGCTAGCTTTTAGAGGGCACATGTATTCCTTGGCTATGGTTTTCTTTTCTTATTTCCAAATACAGCAAGTGGATTGATGCCACTTCATGTTGCTCTTATACTCACACTTCCCTTGAACTCTGACTACTTCTTCCATTTTAAGGACTCTTATAATTACATTTGTCATACCCAGGCAACTTAGGAGCTTATCAGATTGACATATTAGTCATTGGTTACCACAGAAACACAACAAATAGAATATACACACACACAAGCACACACAAACACAAAAATAAAGATAAATTTAGTTAAGCAACCAGCTCTTTCAGTATAGGGACTAGCAAGACTGAAACCTGCAAACTCTCTGAAGTTTGAGACTTGTCTTTCTGTATCTGACTTATTTCACTTTATATAGGTGAACCGGCTAACTCTCTGGAGTCCCAGGGAAGAGTTGACAAGCAGAATTGTTGTTCATGGGACTTTTAGTCTTTGTCTCCTAATATCGTAAACTAATTGCATTAAGATCACTCGCATTAAGAAAAGTGATCATTTTTTTTCAAAGTCTGCAGATTTGAATGTTAATTTTATTTTTAAAAGTCTATACAGAACATCTAGACTGGTCTTGCACCAAATATTTGGGTAGAAAATAGCCATCAAAAAGAGCAATTTTGATTCCACTGGCATCCTTGATTCTTCTTTGCTAGAAGTCTCCATTATGCAGGTCTCATGGTTTCAGGATGTTTGCATCTACTGTTGATTGTACTTATGTATAACCACAGACAATACAAATGGGTCCTGGTGTATTTATATCTTTGATTTGCACATAATACCTTGAATGATGGCTTATGCACAGAAGCTTAAGGGTTAATAGGTATATGTGTATTTCCTTATCTAGTCCATAACCTCTTTCTTCTTAACCTGTTAGAACAATCTAAATTCAATTGCTTGGTTCATTTTCAGTTCTAAACACTTCTATTTTCATTGCTGTCTTTGAAGGTTTTTTTTTCTTTTTTCCCTATAATTTGAAGTATCCCTTCTCTCTTAACCAAATTACTTTAAGTTCTTCAAAAATGTGCATCCTCATCTGTAAAATGGTTAAAATAATCACTGAGATTTTGGTGTAAAATAAGGAAAGACAATACATATATTACCTTTATGAAATTGCTTAGCAGTATTTTAAAAGGTTAATGTTAATCTTACTCTTTTGAGAATTTTTATAAAGGATTATATTTTATAAAGAGGATTATAAAGAGCATTAATATCTTTCCACATTCAGCAGGAATATTTTCCTAAGTAATTTTTACACGTGAATATTTTCTAAATCATACTTTTGCTCTGTAATTTTATTTTTTTAATTTAATGCAGAACATTGGCATTTATTATTTTTTGAGATTTTGTGAAAACTGAGAAGTCATCTCACATTTCAATAGTTACTAACTAACCACCTGTGTTTTTCTGTTCATATGCATATGTGTATATTTTTATATTTATGCACTGCTTTTGAAGCATGGAGTCTATATCTCTTTTAGCATTCTCTTTACATGACTCCCAGAAATGTCTAGGGAGCCAATGTGGCAGTGACAATATCATGTGTTCACCAAGTTGCCTGTTCTTTTCCTTATGAAAATAATAGACTCCGTTTTTCAGCTCCCTGAAGTTAGGTGGCTCTCCATGACTAAATTCAGGCTAAAGGCATGGTGCAGTGGAAGGTTGGGGATGACAAATGTCACTTTCAGGATGGCCACAATAAAGTTTCCAGCATAGTCCTTGACTCTATCCCTCTGGGCTTTGGTGCATTGGCCAGACTTTAAACCTCTATGAGACAGAAGAGCCAATAGATAGGGACAGTCTAGATTCCTGAATGGACAGAAAGAAGAGCCCTGATGAGCTCTTCCTTAGGATGGGCAATAAAGGAAACAAAAATCAAATAAAAAAACAACTCTCTTCTATTAGCCCATTAGGTGGGTAGTTATAGTAGTCACGCTGCGTTGACTAATAAATGACCCTTGTTCAATTTCTACTGCCCTAAATCTAGAGAATATTTAAATTAGGCTGCATTAGCCTGAAAAAAAACTAATAGTAAAAAGCAAGAATTAGATCACTGCCTAACATATATACATTTATGAAAATGTCTATAATTATAAAGGGGTTAATATCAGCCTTACTTTTTTGAAAGCTTTTATAGATGGTAGATATAGACACTTTGCCAGATTTGCTGGGAATATCTTCCCATTAAATACTCTATTCACATTGAATATTATCTAAATGTTAGTACAATGAGTGTTGGCACGCATGTAGAATAATCTTCTTGTATAACTGTTCCTCCACTATTTCTGTGAGTCTGTGCTTGAACAAGGAGCATTGAATAAGTCACGTGACCCTGATTCACTCAGGTGGAATCACCCGCTGCTCATCTGCCTTAGGTAAGGAGTTTTGAAACCTGAAAAACCATATGTCTAGAAAATCCTATTCATTACTCAGCTATTTATTCTTGATCCCTTCATCAACTAACTTTCTTCTCTCTATCCTTTAGGTAAACACGTCTTGTTTGATTTACCCAAATAATGTGCAGTACATTCCTGACAGTGTCTGCACATTATCTTTTCATCAGTCTGAGCCTACTATTCATCTCAGTCAAGGCAGTTTGTACACTGACTTAATTTATCTAGATTTTATTTTGGTGATTGGAATAGACTAATGACCTCAATTAATATTAGGGAATCCAATTTTCCCAAATGTTTTATTGAAAATTAAATCCAGTCCCATAAAAACTTAACAATTTCAGTAGACTGTTCTTGGTTGAGTAGTTTTGATGTTTATTTCTTCTGATTTATATAAAAATTAGATATCAAAATCTACAAAAACATAATGGTTTATTTTTTCAGCTGTGAAAAGAACCAATATTATATCATTGCATATAAATCTTTAGATTCATTTTTCCCCCTATCATGCGCACTGTTGGATTATCTATGACATCTTAAATGGAATAATTAGATTATTTTTATTATTTCTATCTTATGGCAAAATTGTTATGCATTGATGTAAAAGTGTAAGAAATGTGACTATGCACAGTGCCTATATGTACAAATTTGTAACTTTAATGACACTAGTACTGCAAATACTAGTACTCCAACTCATGCAAATTTCAGTTATCATGGTATATCAACTATAAATAATTTCATATAGCATATACTTGGCTGCTAACTCTTCAATTCTCCAATCAGTATGTACATTACAATTATATATCATGTTTACCACTTTACCACATCACTTTATAAATCATTGGCTGAATAAGTTATATGTTATTATGGCAAAATTGTTTTGATGTGCGATTTTTCACTTATTAAAAAATTGTTAACAAGAAAGCAAAAAAATTGACAGCACTTTAGTATACCTTTTAGGTTATCAAATATCCACTGAAATATGGATACTACATTAATACTGTAATTTTGCAAAAGACCTAAAAATAGACATTATTTTAGTTGTAAACCAGCACCAGTTATCTGTTTGTCAATAGTTGATGAGTCGCTTATTTTCCTGAACCAACATGATTCTCAGTAAAAAAATAAAAATTTCTTGTAGTATAATCAAAGTGTATTTCTAAAAATTGTTCAATTACAATCAAGACCAATTTTCAATTACTCTAAAGACAAATTTTTTAATTAATTTGACTGAAAGTATGAAGATCAAAACAAATCTTATATGTTCTGACTCAAAAGTTAACACAAGTATCATAAATGTATATGCTACTGAGACCAGACATTTTACCAAAGAGTTACTTTGAACTTATGCATAAGTTATTCTATAACAAATTCTGATGCTAGGTAGCACAAAATCCACATATTTCCAAAATTATTTTATTGTAAATAGTTACAAATTTTTACTGTGTCCCTTAACCACCTTCTCACTGGATTAAATTGTAAATCTGGGAAACAGAACTCTTTTTATCACTTGAAGACAAAATATATCTTTTTGATTGTGAGTACATGATAATTTCTTAATGTGAATTTCTTAACACTGCAAAATTGATAAAATGAATTAAGGCACACACAGTGAGTTATGTTTGGTCCCCAAAGATACCATTATAATTAACATTATTTTATGTGTTTTACTATACTAGAAAAGGTTAAGCAGATAGTTCTATGATAGTTCTATGATTTTATTCTTTACTAAGAATAAAACAAAAGATTATAAATTAAATGGATATTTTTGTATCTTGCAGTTTTGTAAAAATTGCAGCATAAAATTACATTGATTTTACTTGGAGAAAAAAGAAACATAGCTTATTTAGTAACAAATGCACTTTGATATTGATTTTAGTTTTTTAATATCTGGAATATTTATTAGATTTAACTGTAAAATGTAAATGGGAACTCACCTTTTAATTGCAGATGTTCCAATTATCTTAACATCAGTTTCTCTGATACTTTTTTTTTTTCTTGCCACCATCTGGACTTCAGTTCCTATCAAGTGGTTAGTCTTCTTTCCAAATTTTGAAGTTTAACAGCTGTTTCACACGTGTTACTTCCACGTGTTTTAACTGAAGACAAAACTTCACAGAACAATGAATAATACTTATGCACAGAGATGGCAATGCTCTCATTGATACTAATTCAATCAATGATATGCCAGTCAGCACATGGGTACTCCATTCTGGGACCACAAATTTATTATTATTACTTCATAAGAACATGCTCAGTATTATTTTTTTTTAAGCTTGATGTTTACTAGAACCAGACTATATTTTAACTTCAAGTTGATGAATTTCAATTTGAATTCTGTTCTGGAACTAGTTAGGTTGATGAATCCTGGGGTTCTGGCCTTGAGCCTGGAGTACTAACTCAGATAATATCATGCTACATGTTGATGTTTAATTTGGGGTACAGGGTTATTTTCCTATATATGCACTTAAGAGCCTCTCCAATCTTGTGTCATAACTATATCCCAGGAATAATAGTGTCAAACCTTTTCCTAAGGAAAAGTGAAGGGGAGAGGACTGAGATGAAAGTCCTCTTACACTTTTTCTGTGTACCAGTAGACTGTACGGCTAGAAGAATAAGGGAAGTAACTTACTTGATTTTACACACATACACAAAAATAATTTATAAGCCAACCATACATGTGATGGAAATGAAAATCTCTAGAGGAATAATATAGAAGCTTATTGAAAATACTGTATTTACTTATCACTATAGCATTCTTCATTAGAAATCAGAGTCAGTTAAATGCAGGCTCACATTTCATTTCCATTACTGTAGAAGTTGGTTGCTCTTATGGGAAAAGGATAGAATATCAAATGTTGTATTATTATTGCTCATTATTTGTGGTCATAGGAGTATTGTTAATTCCCCTAAATAGTATCTGAAACTTATTATTATAGATAAGCATTTATTTACTAAAAAATAGGGATGATTTTTTAATTAATGAAGTTTAAAAATTAGTGAAAACACCCTAATTGAAAACATCTATTGTTAAAAGCTTTTAATTTTCTTATTTTTTCTACACATTAATTTTTTGGAATATCATATAATATAATAAGAATATAACAAGTGAGCCAGAGCAGGCATGAATCTTGTGTTTGAGAATTTGTAAACTAGAACACTTATTTAATCTCTCCCAACACAGTTTTCTTATGTGTATATATTAGTTAACTTTTCATTGCTGTGACCAAAATACCCGACAAGAACAATGCAGAAAAGGAAAGATTTATTTTGGATTACAGTTTCAGTTGTCTCAGTCTTTGGTTATCCAACTCCATTGCAGAACCCTTGTGGTGAAATAGCAAGGCTGAAGAAAGCTGTTCAGCTCATGGTACCTGGGAAGTAGAGAGAACTATACAGGAGGGGACCAGGGAAAGGTACAGTCCCCAAGGCCAGTGTTCCAGTGACCTAATTCCTCCATTCACATTCCACCTGCCACAGTTACCACCCAGTGGTTAATTCAATGTATTAATCCATAAAGTGGATTAACTCACCTGTGAGATTACAGTGTTCATGCCTAACATGTAACACAGTGTAATATGAAGGTGGTAATACTTCGTGAAATGTTAATATCTAAAATTCATACATATAACGTGATTAGCATATTTCAATGTTGTTGTAATTACACAATAGAAAAAAAATTAAATTAGGTTAACAAAAGAGTAGACATAGAAAATAAAGAGGGTTGGGGATGTAAAGTGGTAAAGTTCCCACAGGTTGGTTAAACTCCCAGTACCAAAAAAAAAAAAAAAAAGGAAGCGGGGGGTGGGGTTTTATTTACCTAGAAATGTTAACTAGAATTGACATCAAAGGAAATAGTTACATTAAGATTCCTTAAATACATTGTTTGGTATATTTTTATACATCAAGAGTTAGTCTATTGGGGCTGTAATTTTTATTCGTCTACTGAGTTATTATACTTTTTATTATATTAATATAGTGTATCTCATTAATTTTTTTTGTGTGTGTTGGGCCATACTCACATTCCAGGGATAAGTTATACTGGAATGTTATGTATAATCTTTTTTACATGCTGTTTCATTTGGTTTGCTATGACTTTTTTGAGAATCTTGTCATCTATACTCAGAGGTACTGGTCTATGGTTTTCTTAGTTCTCTTGTGAAATATTTGTATTCCTATGGTATCAGAGTAATGCTACCCTCAAATTGAGTTTATAATTATTCCTTCATCTTTGATTTTTTGTAGAGTTTAGGAAGGACTGAAATTATTACTGCCTTAAATGTGTGGTAGAATTCACTGATCAAACCGTTTAGTTCTGGGATGTTCTTTTTTGGTAGGTTCCTGATTACTGAATTAACCTTCATAAATATCTGCTAGGACTTTCTATTTCTTTATAATTCAGTGTTGGGAGGTTATTTGTAGCCAGGAAATTATCCATTTCCTTCAGATTATCCATTTTTGGAGACTGTAATGTCTATAGTACTCATTGTTCTTTTTATTTCTATGGCATTAGTTTCAACATCCCCTTCTTTATTTCTGATTCTATTTGCATCTTTCTTGTTATTTTTTGCAACTAGCCCAGGGTTTTTCAATTTTGCTTTTCTTTAAGAAATGACAGAAAATTGTGGGTCTTGATTTTCCCAATAGTTTATCTACTTTTAATTTTGTTTATTTTTTTCTCTATTTTAAATGATTTCTGTCCTATTAACTTTAGTCTCCTTTATTTTTTCATTGTTATTATTTTTTGAGGTGCAAAGTCGAGTTGGAGGGAGGGGTAACAAAAAAGAAATGGTAGAGAAAAATCCCATAAACTTGTTTTCTTAACAACAGTTGGAAGAAAAGCAGACTGAGTTGAAACAGAATAGGAGAAGCAAAGACAGTTCAGCCCAAATTTTGAACAGAAAGCTGTGACTAGCAGGGCAACCGTTTTATAAAGTTCACATCTAGCCAGCATCCCTAGAAGAAATTAAATCAATACAGTTTCTCCCCACCTAGAGATATTAACAAAATCAGAGGTAAATCTTCTGAAATAGATTATCTCATTAATTCAACTAGAAGGTACTTGTAAAGGAATTGCTGCCACGTGAAGTCTACTGAAACCCTTTATCCTCACCTCAGGCAAGGGAGTGGGGTGGTACTGACCAAAGGGAAAAATCATGCCTAGGAAGTACTAAACCCAACCTAGAGTCCTCCCTACATCCCATGCCCAACAGGAACATCCAGCAAAGGCAAAACTCTCCAAACATGAAGAACCAGGCCTCTGTACTAATAAGCTGGCAAGAAAACGGTAGCAACCAGTGAAGTACATCCTTATCTCAGCATCTCTAGGAAGGTCCACAGCTGAGAGTCCAAGAATTGTTCCATTTTAATCCTCAGCACTTCCTCTTTCCCTCTCCTCCTTCCTCCCTCTATTCCCTCTTGCTCTACTCTACTGATTTTTCTTCTATTCATTCACTATTTCTCTTAAACTGGTTCTACATAGATATACATAATGGATACTTGATAGATAGACATAAAGGGAGAATTCACTGTGGTATATTCATATATTTATGTAGTATAATTTGATATAATTCACTATATAGTTCTTCCCTTTTCCCATCCCTTGTCACCCTCAATTCACCTCCTTTATTCCACTGGTCTCCCTTCTACTTTCAGGGACCCCTCGAATTTCCATATTTTGCTCTTGATTCCATAAATGAGAAAAAAAACACACATTTGATCCCAATTTAATTATCTGAGTTTCTTTAGTTCTTTACATATTTTGGATGTTAACCTCTTGTCAGATGACAGGTTATGTTTCCTCCCATTCCCCATGTTGTTCAGTTTATTTGTCTGCACATAGACATCCCAGTTTCCCACCATCTTTTATTAAAGACATTGACCTTTCTAGAGTGTGTTCTCTTCATCTTTGTTGAAAAGCTGTTGACAATAGATGCATGCATTTGTTTCTTGTCTTTATGTTCTGTTCCATTTGTTTATGTGTCTATCCTTATGCTAATACCAAGTTTCTGTGTAAAGTTTTATAAATTATAAAAATATGTTTTCTGAGTAATTTTTCTCTTATTGTGAGTTAAAAAATATATTTTGTTAGCACGTATCCTTTCTTATGTTTGAAGATTTAGGTTTCTTAAAAAAAAGATTAAGAGCATACTAAGAAATTAAACTAAAAATACAAGTAAAAATAGATTTTTGGTAGTTATTTAAAGATGACATCATTGAATTTCCCTCCCTTCATATTTAATATACATCCTAGCTTTATAATACCTTTATAATACCAGTATGCCCTTTATAATACCAGTATGTGATGTAGGTATGTGTGAAAAAAAAAAAAATATATATATATATATTATAATGAGCTAACAAGAGGATGTGACTTAAAAAAAAAAAAAAAACCTTTTTGTCCAGTAGGTTATTAAAATAGTGGCTGAACTGAAATATATGCAGCCAAGTGATTACTCTCAATTCATTTCTACTTGATTGTGCTTTGAATGTGACTGCCTGCTGTGCATACCCTGCCAAACTTAATGATGGTCTGCCTGTTCCAGGAATCTTTCAGATTGGTGTTCTTTGTGTCTCCAGGACTCTATCAACATTTTATTAAAAGCACATCACCAGTGAGATACTTTTGATTGAGATTGTCATAGTGTATATGGTCCTTCAATAATTTTTAATTTATGAACGTTATTTTTTATATAATTGTGAACATTGTGCTTGACCCCATGAATATAGACAATTTTAGGTATGTATTTTAACCATATAGGTTTCCCTTGTATTGAACCATTTTTCTTTCATCTATCAAACTCACACAGCATACTTTTGAAAATAAAGTTTGGACAAACAAATACTAAATGGTTTCATATTACACCTTATGGCAGGTTTATGTAGTCGAAATAGTCCATCAGATGCCATGGTCATATAATGTAAATCAAAATTTTAAAGTACCGTCACCTCATAAAATGGGATAAGAAGTGGACATGATCTGCATCAGGACCAAATCTGTTTTTTTCTAAAACACTTACTGTCCTCTCTATGACCTTGATGGTCTAACATCAAGAGATACTGGTACTAAGCATCTTGTGGAGTAAGAGTCCCTGGGATGAAATTAGACTCTTCAATTTACCAGTTATAACCTAGTCAAATTGGGCTGAGGTGATAATTAAATCAAATTAGATTACCCATGTAAAGTGCCTGTACATTGCAAACACATGTATGCTATTAAATATTAATTGTGGTATTCTAACATTGTGGTATTGTGGAGGGAGAAGGAAACTGATTTGCTGTTAAAGAATATAAACTCCTTAAATGTATAAACAAATTTTTAAGAAATTTCAAACTGCTAATATTTTCTCACCAATAAGTATAATTAACATAATATCTACAGAGGGGAGGATGAGACTCTTAAACAGTTTTAACCCCTGCTACACTGCTTCCTTTAGGAAAGAGTGGAGAGGGAAGCAGATAACCATTCCTATCTACCTACTGGCAAAATAAGCAGCACTCTCAGCCTCAAACACACTTTTTTTTTTTTTTGAGGTGCTGGAGGTGGAATACAGGACTTCACACATGTTACTCAAGTGTTGTACACTGAGCTATATACCCAGCCCCTGAAAACATATTTTAGTATCTAAGTATTTCATATTTTAAGAGAAAATTACACAGAATCTAAAGGATTATAAATAACCTCTTGTCTATTAATTAGAGGTCAAGGCGTTATGCATTTATAGAAAAACTTCAACTCACAAGAATGTACATTTCTAACTCAGATAGTTTTATTCCAGGGAAATATGGAAATTTTCATGAAAGAAGTAATCAAAGTGGTCCTTCTATGAGAGCAACAAATATTTTCACTAAGCTTAAGATTTCAAAGTGAGCACAAAATTCAATTCTTTCACTTGGTCAGACTCAAATCTTAGAGTCATCTCATATCCGTATCTTTCTTCTTCATAACCTATGTATGTATGGTTATAGCTCTGTCTATTCTCTTTTTCTGTTCAATATCTATATTAATATGAATACTTGCCACAGTCTGGCTGCAGCAAAATAACCAGGGGGTGACAAGCAACTTGTGTACATTGATACAGCAGGAGTAGGAGCCGTTTATTGTAGGACAGGAGGGGTATTTATACATTCCATACAGTTTATCTTAATTTACATAAACTAGATACAGCAATCAACCAATAAGGAATCTCCACACTTAATGGCTCACTGGCATTACTTCACAAACCACTCCCTCTGGCATTTTGCCAGGCGCCATCCAGACTTGTTTACAGACTCTAACATTTCTCTGGCAAAATGCCAGGCACCATCCTGACTTGTTTACAGACTCTAACAAATACTTATCACCACCCCTTACCGAATCAGCCTTACCTCTTACTCAAAGTATTTCTGTTCTCTTTTAAAATGGAAATGGTTCCCTGCTTTTTCAATCTTATCCTAAAGATGATTCATGCAGTAGACAAAATGATCTTATTGAAATATGACAGATCATATCACTGCTGGCTCATATTCTTCCAAAGACATGCTTCTTTCATTCAAGTAAATAAATATAATTTTTTAAAAAAGAGAGGTCTAATTTTCTTAGTAGAATTCTTCTATTTCCTGCACACTGTTTTTCCAATTTGCTCTGCTGTTATCTTTTGCCCATAATCCTTTCTCTGTTGGCTCCAGTCTTTCTCTGGAAATATATATTACAGGCAAACAGTAATATTAATTCTTATTATTTTATTTACCACTCTTTCTTGTGGTTCTTAAATCATACTGTCAGTATCACTTTCCTTCCTACATGATGCTGGTGCCTGTGCCTGGGCTGTGCTTCTCTGGTATCCACCAGCCTTGCCTCTCCATTTTATTCAGGTATCTACTTAAATACTAGAGTAAAATGACCCTTTACACAATGCCACCTCCCTCTATCTATGCTGTTTTGTTTATTCTACAACTATTTGCATTTAACATTGTTTTTTGTTTATTTTTCTGTCTTTTCTAACATAAGTCTCATGAATAAATACTATTTCATAATAAAGAATATTGAAAGTTAAAATAATAAATCTTCCTTTCTCCCATTATCGTAATCATCAAATATAAAAATATAATTTGGAAAATATTTGACAACAATGCAATATATGCATCAACTACATATACACTTTTTTCACTGCTTCTATTTTAATTTATTTAAAATTTACCTAAATTTTACAATTATTCTTATATTTTAAAATTTAACAAAGTGGAGAAGTTCAAGTTGATGAAATTTAGCTGAACTTATTTTGACTTCAAGAATTTATCAGTTAATTGCTGTGTAATCTTGCCCAAGTTGTATTTTAAAAATCTTACCTTCTTATCTATAAGTTAGTGTATATTCTAACATTGCATAACTTAGAATTTTTGAATATTAAGGACAAACCAATATATTGTGTTCTATCCTTTACCTGTCACAAAATTTCTTAGATTGTATTACTTCATATTTAGCATTGTTAAAATATATAAACAAATATAGATAATACATTACGTTTGAAAAATGTCAAAAATCTCTACCAAAAAAGAAAATTTAATAGCAATTCTCCCACAGGAGATTTAAAAAGTTGATAACATTGTAATAACTAAAAGATTTTCCAATCTCATCAGCAGATTTACCCAGTGTTCACACTTCCATCTCAATGTTATATAAATTGTCATTAAAAAACTCTCTCACAAAAGTCATAAGCAAAGGTAGTTTGAATTCCTTGATTGGAAAATTGAAAATAGATAGAAATTCAAATAATCTCTTGTAATATGAATATATGAACATATTATGAAAGCTTTAATAATTATTTTAAAGTACTTATTTTTATTTTAAAATACCATGAATAATTTTGTCTGTTATGGAACTTTCTATAGATGGGATCAGGCAATATGTTCTTTTGTGTCTGGTCTCTTCTGTAGCTCAGCAGAATATGGAAGAGATCTTAGAAATTCTTACACAAGAATTCTTAGAGGGGCTGGGGTTGTGTCTCAGAGGTAGAGCACTCGCCTAGCACATGCAAGGCCCTGGGTTCGATCCTCAGCACCACATAAAAAATAAATAAACAAAATAAAGGTATTGTGTCCAAATATAACTAAAAATAAAATATTTTTTAAAAAAAGAATTCTTAGAAATACACAAGAAAAAAATTACGCTTAATCTTATTACCCAGTGATAACCTCTATCAAATATTTTCTTGAACATCATTCCAGGCTACTTTTTAAAAACACATAAACACAGATTTTTAAAGATAATTAACTGTAAACTTTTTTTTTTAAGTTACCTTTTTACTTAAATATAGTATATGCTCAGAAAAGGACCCAAATCATAAGGACATAGTTCAATGAATTAACACAAACTGAGCACACCCATGTACTCCCTACCTGTCCCTATCGGTCCTTCTACTCCATGACGACTAAGGAAATCAATTTTTTTCCAATAACTAATGTCACATAAGTCAGAAACTCAGTGTAATCAAGCATGTCAAGAATAAAGGGGAAGATTTATTAATTGACTGTCATGTTATGTTCTCAATTATGCTTAATACAAGATAGGCAATTTAGAATTCCCCATTATTCAATTAAAATGCTAATTATCTCATAAAAAATACCATTCATAATTATTTTTAAATTATTTTTTAATTTTAAATCACAGATATTATGGTTTTGAAAATAAACATGTGTTGGTCATCTTTTTATTGCTGTGACCAAAATACCATACAAGAACAATTTAGAGGAGAAAGAGCTCATTTTGGATTCCAGTTACAGAGGTTCAGTCTAAGGTCAGCTGAATCCAACACTCTGGGTCTAAGATGAAGCAAAGCATCATGAAGGAAATGCATGGTGGAAAAGTTCTGCTCTGCCATTGATGGTGGCCAGGAAGGAGAAGAGAGGAGGGGAGAGGAGAGGAGGAGAAAATGGAATACAGGGAAGATAAATCCTTCCAGGATAAACCCACATGACTTGCCTCTACCAACCATGACATGCCTGCCTACAGTTATACCCAGGCAATCCATTCACACTAGGATGGACTAATTAATCACAATGTTCATAATTTGACAATTTCACCTCCTGCATCAACACAGAATATTTTGGGGGACATCTCATATCTAAACTATAGCCACATGTTTTCTAGTCTACTATTGTAAGTACGACAACATTTGATTTAAAAATTTCCTTTTACTTTAACAATGCTTTATCTTTTCACTTCAAATTTAAAATTCTTAAGGAAGTTCAATGCAACACATGTGCATAGTATTATAAATAATACATGGTGCACATTTTAAAATGACATTTCAGAAGTTATGTCAAAGAGACGAAGGCACTGATATATAAACAGATTGACATTATGAAAGTACCTCTCAACTATAATGACATTAGTTACATTTAGAGAATTATAAAGGATAAAGGAAGCAAAGAGTTCTATAATTAGCTTGAATTTATAAAAATTGTAATGTCTTTAGATAATTGCTCACTGAAATCTAAAATTAGGAAAATTATTTTCATGAAATCAACAATTTTTTTAAAAAAGTTGACGAATTTTGAATAATCTACACAATGAGAAAGGAGATACAATTGAGGAAATATAAAAATCTAGACATTAATAAAATAATCTAGATATTTTTCCTTCATTTTTAGAAAAAGTTTTGATTTTTTATATGGCTTTCAGAAATCCTTATGATGTATTTTTAGCCAACAAATTGAAGCTGTGTACTCACTGGCAATCTGCAATATAGACATACTAGGGTAAATTTATCTTATGGATGAGTCTTTGGATTTTTACATCATTAGCTCTGTGCTACTTTTATATCTGTTCTTGCTATTATTCCATTGCAATGTTGAAAGCACCACTCAATATACTGCATGCCTTTCATTATCAACAATCATAATTTTTTCTCAAATATCTTACAAATATAAAAATCGACTAACTAGATACTATTTAGAGTGAAGAAACTAGTTCACATTCCACTATTTATTTAATCACTAATACAAGTTTTTTGACACAAATTTCTAATGTCCTTCTTTAATATAAAATATATTTTAACATGACTAAATCATAACTAAGTTATTTCACATGAATGAATAGAATTGTACAAATTCTTTGTCATTTATCCTAAGCTGAACATCAAAAATATATAAAATTTTTATTTGAAGAAAGCTTTTTATCAGAGAAATAATTATATTTGATAATTTTATTATAAACATAAAAAATACCTAGTATGTAGCATTCATGACTATTATCAACTAAAAATCCTCAGTCCCAATTTAACATCATGGATACTGTTTTAGTCAGCTTTTTTTGCTAAAGGACTAAAAGACTAAAAGACCTGGCCAAAACAATTTTAAAGGAGGAAAAGTTTATTTAGGGGCTGACGGCTAGCGGCTCAAAGTGAGGCAGAGCATCATGGAGGGAAAGTGTGGTAGAGGCAAGCAGCTCACATGATGATTAGGAAGCAGAGACAGACTCCACTGGCCCCAATTCCCACTGTCTCCTGCCACCCCCTACCACTTCAGTTGCCACTCAATCCCTATCAAAGGATTAAATCACTGACTGGGTTAATACTCTTACAACACAATCATTTTTCCTCTGGACCTTCTTGCACTATTTCACTTTACATCTTTTGGGGGCACTTTACATCCAAACCATAACAGACACTTAAGAGTGTGAATTATCCAGTTCAAAGTAGAATCTAAAAGTTTTGACTTTTAATTAACTAATTTTCTAGTTTCAAATTTACATTTATCCATCTTAAATATGCCATCTATAATGCATTGCTGTTTTGTCATTATGAATATTTCTTTCAAAAGTGGGGTGAGCTAAAACGTTTAAGAACAAGGAAACATTCTTATGTTATTCTTTGCATTCATTTACAACGCTTGATAATAAGAGAGAACTATAGAATCCAACCTAGAATATGAATTCTAGATATTTCAGAATTATACTTTATACTTTAGTATTTATGACTAATAGCATTTTAGAATTTCAGAATAAAATGATGGACACAATTTCTGCTCTCTTTCAATTAGGACAAAGGCATAATAGAGAATTATGGTTTAAATGCTCTTCTTTCCTTTTTCTCCCCCTCTTCCTTTCCTTTCTTATTACTTCCTTTCTTTTTTTCCTTTCTTTTTTGAATCTGTAATAGAAAAAGAGAAAAAAGACAATGAATGACATATCATGTTCATAGCATGAAAATAGCTACCCAAATTTAAAACATATATAATGAAAATGCTAATCAAAAACTAAGATTATTTCAAGTTGATAAAGGAAACTCACTGTCTCCAATAGTGATAATTTCATGTTAAAGAATGTCTCAGATTTTAGGATAAATGTATTATTATTTAATCTGTGAATGTGAGTTATTCATGGTTTATGGGGGGAATAAATTTTAAAAAATAAAATATTAAATGATAGGTGTTATAAAATTATTATATTATAAAATTATAAACTCCATATAAAGGTCAGTTTATATCCATGCTAACCATTTATTAAAATTATTAATTAACCTCAGACAAAATATAATGACTCATTTCCATTTGAATGCTTCTATTTCAGAGAGTTTCTTGTTTTTTTTTTTTTAAAGAGAGAGAGAATTTTTTAATATTTACTTTTTAGTTATCGGCGGACAGAACATCTTTGTTTGTATGTGGTGCTGAGGATCCAACCCGGGCTGCACGTATGCCAGGCGAGCGCGCTACCGCTTGAGCCACATCCCCAGCCCCTCAGAGAGTTTCTTAATAATAAAACTTATAGTATAAATGTGAATACTTAATGTTGAAAACATATTAGCCACACTAAAATAAACCAGGTACACATGCATTTATGCCTATATATATATTTTTTTTTTGGGGGGGAGTGGGTGTTGATCCTAGGGCCTTATGCATGAGACACAAGCACTTAATTGAGCTACATCCCCAGCCCAATATATATATTTGCAATTGGCATATGTATTAATCATTGATGGGTTGATTAGATGATCAAGACTATAACGGATAACATTTATAAGAGGAAAAAAAACCCTGAATGAAGAGCTGACATTCTGAAGCAGCGTTTCCTTGGGGCTTGTTAGTACTAAAGCAAGGGGCAAAATTGTGAAACTCAAGTTGTTCCCAGGAAATTGGGTGTTTACATATTTGAAATTAAAACTTTGATCATACTCTTTGATTCTCCTTACCTTTCTATCAATTTTTCTATTTTTTAATTATTTAACCACCCTTTTATTATGGTCTATTAGTTACTGTATGTGGTCCTGTGGATGTTATATGTAACAAATTACCCCAAATATCAGAAATTTGTTTTCAGTTAAAAAAAAAACATATATTCTCATAGCTGTGGAGCCAGAAGTCTGCAATTAGTTTCACACAGCCAAGATTAAGATGCTTTCAGGGCCTCAGTTGTCTAGAGAAAAATTCATCCCTTAGCTCTTCGAGTTCTGATGACCACCAGCCTTCCTTCATTAAGGGCAAATCAATGCAATCTCTGCATCTTTGGTGATGCTACTTCTTCATCTTCTGCATGTCAATTCTCCCCCTGCCTCTGTCTTACAAAGATGCTTATAATTGGATTTAGAGGTCATCTGGGTGAACCCAGATTATTTCTGCAAGCCATGATGCTTAAATTAGTCACATTTTTTTTTCTTTTTTGGTACCAGGGATTAAACTCAGGGTCACTCAAACACTGAACCATATCCCCAGCCCTATTTTATTCATATATATATATATATATATATATATATATATATATATATAAATATGAATGTTTTGATATATATATATCAAAACATTACATCCTGACATATCATATTTCATACATTTGATTCAAGTGGGGTATGAATTCTTATTTTTACCACGTATACAGATTGCAGGATCACATTGGCTATACATCCACGTTTATACATACTGCCATACTAGTTCTGTTGTATTCTGCTGCCTTTCCTATCCCCTTCTTATCCCCCCTCCCCTTCCCTTCCCTCCCATCATCTCTCTCTACCCCATCTACTGTAATTCATTTCTCTCTTTTTTTTCCCCTTTCCCCTCACATCCTCTTATATGTAATTTTGTATAACAATGGCTATATCCCCAGCCCCCTGTTTTATATTTTATTTAGAGACAGGTCTTTACTGAATTGCTAAGCGCCTCACCCTTGCTGAGGCTGGGTTTGAAGCTGCAATCCTCCTGTCAGCCTCCTGAGCCACTGGGATTACAGGCCTGTGCAACTGTGCCCAGCATTTGTCACATTTCTGAAGATTCTTCTTTCCTTATGCAATCTAGAGGATTCAGGGATTAGCTGTTGGTAAGTGGCCATTCCTTTGGGTGGCCCTGACTCAACCTATTACATTTGTATGGGAAGGAATGGCTTTACCTTTCTTCATGCTCCACAAATAGGAGTCAAGCAGCAGGAAAATAGGTTTAATCAAAGCCAGAGGAGACTGCTCTTTCTCAAACATCCATTTTGCTGGCCTAGAAAAATGAAGTTTTTATATGATAAGAGGCAAGAAAGTGGGAGAAAAGGCAGGGCGTATTCACATGTAGATTTTGTTACCCAGAGAACCTGCCAGTCTTAATTTCCTTGTCATCTGTTCTTAACTTGAGGAAGTTTTTATTCTCAGTGAGAGGAAGTTCAGCTCTGTTTCACAATGAATCCAGAAATAATAGCAAGCATCTATAATTTTTCAGATCCTAAAACTAATTAAACCTCTTAAAATGAATCTTTTTTTTTTTTTTTTAATTTTCCTCCCAGCTCCTGTGGAACTTGCATTTCTGACCAACCAAACAAAATACTTGGTACCATGCCTTTCAAGACATTGATCACTGGGTGACAAAGAATGGTGTTCTCTGAGAGATTTGGGGGTGGGGAGAAGGTGAGTGTCTATACAATATGTAATAAAACCCTGAGAGCCAGGATGTAACAGTGCTCTACTTTGTGCTTTGAATGTTGCCCTTGCAGCTCTGCCACTGCCACTTACTTTTGAAATGGACATGTTTCTTTCTCTTCCCCTCTCCTTGCTCCTCCCTAATCTCTCCCCCTCCCTAATTTCAAGGGAAACAGGTTTACCTTTCTTCTCCATTTTAGGCAGATTTATCTGTGCTTGGCTACACACCCACCAGAGGTAGGAAGTAATCCAAATTTTGGGTATGGTATCAGAAGAACTCAGAAATGACTCTCTCCCAGATTCACAAGTGAATTGGAACTCTGCTGCTGGGCAGAATCTCCGCCTCTGGGACAGGAATCCCCTGTGTTTTGCCTTTTCTACCAAAGCAATAACTATTCTTTTTCTTTTTCCCAAAACCATGTCCTCATTATTGGATTAGCATTAGGGTCAAGAACTGAGCTTTTGGCAACAAGGAGACTCTCTAAATTGAGAAGATGAAAGTGAAAGTAAAGTAGTCTAAAAGTCTTAAGAGCTCAAAAGAAAACTATTAATTCTGATAAGAGAGCACTACATTGAGGAAGAAAGAACCTTGAATATTTACACAGAGGAACACTTATCCAATGCATGCATGAGAGAAAACTATAAATGGCTTGGGGAATTAGCTCTCTACTAAGGGTATCTCCCCCCTCACACACACACCAGGGGATTTTTGCAATGCCAGAAGATATTTTTGATTGTCCCCTCTGGGAAGGTGTTACTGTTGTCCACTCCTATAATGCATAGGACTAGCACTTCCCTCACAATATAGAATTATCAAATCAAAATTGAAGGTAAATTGAGCAATGAGAGATGGGTAAGAAAGGAAAGAAAGACAGAGACCAGGCAGAGATACACTCGAGAGTTTCTTTGTCAGAGCTGACAAATAAAGGCCATCTCTTTATAGGAGAGAGAGGCAAAACAGGCTTGAGTTCTGGGACTTTTATGGGGTAGGCTCAGGAATCAAAGCTGGGCAGGTCCTCATGCAGGCGGCTAAGGTTTGGGTTGGTATATGGGAGTGGTTGCAGAGCCTGTGGGTCCTAATGTGGGCAGTTCAGGGTTGGGTTGTTACGAGGGAATGGTGATCCTTTCTTAGAAAGGCTCTTGAGTGGGAAAGCAAAACTTTTTTCCTTCAAAAGGCAGCTGTCATTTTAGATGGCCATTCAGATGCTAAGCAAGGACCTTAACAAAATGTAAATAGTACCAAGGTTAAGAAACCACAGATTGTCCCTGCATGTGCCAAGAACAAGGCCTATTTTCAACTGGTCACACAATGCACATGATATTGTGCATTGCCTGAGTATTGTTCTGGTTCCACATAACACATGATTTGATTAAAAACTATCACCCAGTAACTTAACTATAGCTTGGAAGGAATATCAGTAATTATTTATAGAAATATAAAAATACCCTTTAATTAACAATTAAAATTGTTAATTGGAAAAATTAACAATATCTCATATCCAGACAGAGATTGTGGGGCATTCAAAAGAGGTAAAAATATCTGATCCATATGATGACTGACTAAATGCATGATGTGTTAATAAGAATATTCTAGGTGGGAGCAGTGGTGCACTCCTGTAATTCCAGCAGATGGGGAGACGGAGACAGGAGGATTGCAAGTTCAAAGCCAGCTCAGCAAAAGTGAGGTGCTAAGCAACTCAGTGAGACCCTGTCTCTACATAAAATACAAAAAAATAAGGCAGGGGATATGGCTCAGTGGTCAAGTGCCCCTGAGTTCAACCCCCAGTAACAAAAATAAAAACAAAAGAAAGAATGTTTTACTCATATGAATATCTAACATATGTGAATTGAAAATGAATTCCCAAAGTGTAAAATAAATGTCCTTTGAATTATTATCCTACATAATCAACAACAATATGGATGTCTTAAACAAAGTCCAGGATGAATTTTCTAATATAAATTTGTTACTTTTTTATTACATAGTACTAATGAAAAAGATTCCTCTTATTACTTTATCATAAGTATATGAGGGTATTTTCATTATATGCTGCTATAAAAATATAAATATTTGCAAAGCCAATTGGCACAATCTCATAAAATTAAATAAAAACAATACTTAAAAAATATATTTCTTTTAATATATCTAAACAGAACTTTTTGTTAAGAAGAGGTACAACTCTGGATAATTTGATAATATATGTATATTTGATATATATGTATATTTGATATATATATATATATATACATATATATACATATATATATATATTTATATACACACATATGTACACAAAACCAAGATTTGTCATATGCAGACATATATTATTTGCCTGCATATTTGTAAGTCTCAGATCCAGTACAGTATCTTTTAAGATTTTATTCATTTTTATATAAAAATATAACTAAATTAAAAATATAACTAAATGTGCCTTGGTTGTTTACATTCGGCATCAAAATAAACATTGGAAGCATATGATAGGCAAAGTTTAATGAAGCCATATCATTTATATAATACTCAAATAGTTATAATACAAAATTTGTCATAAAAATTACTAAAAGATGCAACATAGGGCATATTTTAATACTGGTATAATGGCAGTGGCAGCTTTGCAAATGTTTACCTATTGATTTCTAGTGCAGTTTTCTTATGAACTTTTATCCCACAAGAATAATCAAATCACTTAGATATACTAATGCACTATATGGTAGTTTATTAGTACTATAAACATAAGTGCGCCGTAAAATATTATGGTGTTAACAAATACTCAGCTACTTTTTTTTCTCAGTCATCATTTCTTTATTTATTTATACACTTTTTAATCGTAGATGGACATGATACCTTATTTTATTTAATCTGTTTAATGAAGATAACTGGTAATAGTACGTAGTCTCTTTTAATACAATAAGAGTTGGTTGAAATTTCAAATATCCCATTTGTGTTTATTTGGGGACAGACAAAATTTTTGTATGATTTTCTTCCCCTTTTTTTCTTCAGGTCTAAAAACACTGCTGTAGTAGGACTCCTGTCTCCCATAGCAACTCCAAGAGCTCTTTAAAAAGTCCATAATATTTGTCATTTTAATAGTAATCGAAGTAGCTCAGTAACTTTCAGGATTTCAGTTCTTCCTAGGTTGATAGTGATTATACTTGGAGGTAAATAGACTGTGGCAGAAATAAAAAGAGAGATGAAAATGCCCTCAAGGCCACCCTCTAAGGAACATCAGCATTCATTTATGGTAGGAAATCAAAGTTCAACAAAGGAAACACTTTAGGGGAAATCAGTAAATTATGAGAAATACATATCGAAAAACTAAATGCCAGGAATTTTACAAGAATCAGTTGGGCTAAATATTTGGAATAATGCTAAAGAAGCAATATAATTTAAAAACAAAAAACCATCAATGTGATTTAATTATATGAGCAAGGTCATATGTCTTCTGTTGTGTATGGAGAAAAGGGAGAAAAATAGAGTAAATTCTCAAGAGTTGGGGATAAGGAAGAAGAAATATAACTAAATGGTTATTGAAGTAAAAATTAAGCGCAAAGACATTATTTTGAAAACCTAACTTCCTAGACTAAATGCTTCTATTTTCTTCAAATATTCCTCCTACTTCAAATGATTTTTTAAAATTGTTTTACCTACATCTTATCATGCCTAACAATATTTATCTGTTATAACAAGAAAATTGTCATTATACCTTGCATATACAGCTGACAGATGATAGCTAATGTCTATTGAAAATAAAGCATTATATTTTACTAAAAAATATGGTATTCTGTTTTATATGTTGTTTCCAGTAGTAGTAATCGATTTTATTTTCTTTCAACCATTTCATTAAAAGCAAAGAGAAAATGCACCATAATATTCTAGAAACAAAGAAATATGAACTGGAATAATGGAGTATATGATGAAAGTTTGATAAAAAAAATCTGATAAAAGTGTGATTAAATGACAAGTGTGACCCAAGCAAATAACAAAGTTTATAAAGAACCAAAAATTTGAATATTATTATATTGTATCAAACATTTCTTTAGAATGTAACTAGCAACTCTGATATCAAGAGAGTTAATATGAAGCTATTCAAAGTAAAAATTTAGTCTGCTAAATACAGGTTAAAATGGAGATGAGGCATCCTCATATATATTTTTAAACATAACCATTTGAAATGCATATTCATCAGAAGTAATTCATCTAACTCCAATTACATCTTATTTTAAGCTCACAAGCACCGGCAATTTTTGCCTTTCTTAGGAGGAAAGAACAATCACATTAGAGAGCCTTGTCATTCTCCTAGTAATGAGTTTAATATGACATTTTGGAAAATGCTTTGCTGTGACTAGAATAGCAATGTTGATTTTACATTATAAAAGATGCCTCAAAACACATAGAGTGAGAACAATTTCTTACAGGGATTTATTTTTCCACCCATTTCAATTTGAATGTGAGTTAAATTCTAAATTACAGTAATTGTGAACTGTTTTCATATTACTATGAAGTTTCAAATTGAGGGCTAAGTCTTTTTTTCTGAAAGCAGAATCTCATCAATACAGAATGATTTTCAAAACTGCTATTATTGATTTTTAGGCCAAGATATTGGGTTTATGTTCATGGCAAATTCCAATGATTATTCATTAAATTAGAAGTATTAAGATGGAAAACATAATTTTATATTCCAGTCACAGTAAGAAAAATATTTCCTATTAGCTGAACTTTTTAAAGCTAACACATGTAGTTTTAGAGCTGAAGTATGTATGGATACTCAAAGATATTGTGAGAACATATTCTAACATGTCTTATATGTCATCAATGTTATTCATTTTTATTTTCTATCTGTAGCTTTTTCTTGAAACAGAATGCGTTGTATCATAAAATACAGAGACGTTAGTAAAATCCTATTTGCACCAGACAAAATTAAACAGATAAAGAAGTCTTTACTCAAAGCTCTTACAATAGAGGAAAGAGAATATAATACAGTATGAATTGACCTCAACTAAAACAAAGGGTGGAAGAGCTTTTTCTGTGTGGTTAAGATGAAGGAAACCATGGACTATCTGCATTGACTAATTGACCTTACCCCCACAAAAGTTTTTTTTTTTTTTTCAAGTATTCATGACAGAAACAAAGTGCCCACTGAAGTTAAGCTCCTGCCCTCCAACAGAGAATGGGAGATGGGAGGGAGTTGTTTTCCTTGACACTTTCATTTCAAAAGGATGGCTTCAATTCCTAGAGAAAGATAAACTGGACTTGGAAAACTGATCAAAGAGGCAGACAAGGTATATAGAGGCCAAGAGGCATACACATTGTTATAGTTTGGATCTTCAGTGTCCACTAGAGATCTGTGTGCTAAAGGTATGGTGCCCACTGGTAGTTGGTAGAAACTTCAAAAAGTGGGACCTAGTGAAAGGAAGTGTGGATGTTAGGTAGTAGATAGCAATGAGCAGTGAAATACATGGTAAAGTCATATTGTGTTCTTTAAATGACTTTAGGGTCCTTCTTGAAACTATCTTAAGAAATCACATGGTGGCATTTAATCTGTAGAAAACAAACAAAAGCAAGAGAGTTCTTTGTAAAACACGTTAAGAGAAAAGGATTCATGGGACTAACTGTTGACAAGTCCGCTGAGGTTGATATGAAGTTAGGAATTATGGCTGTAAGTGTCTCCAATTATCTGAGAAGGAAGATTACTTTAGTAGCACAGGCACACTAAGGTGACTTCTGACCAGCTATTGACCCCAGCATGCACATGGGATTGACTTGTAGATGAAGCCCCTCAAAATAGGATGACTACCATGGCAGTTCCATAAAGGAACAAGTAAGATGAAAACTCCAACATGAAGGAATTGAACACTCCATTGGCAAAGAATACAGAAGGTGGTCCCTATTCTCTTGTTAAACATCAAATAATAATAAATTTGGCATGATTGAAGGGAAAGCGAGGAGCAAAAGATAGACTAGGCAGAGACACACATGAGTATTTATTTGTCAGTATTTATTTGACAAATAAAGGCCAAGTGTCCATAGACAGAGAGAGTCAAAACAGGCTTGGGTCCTGGGACTTTTACGGAGGAGGCTCAGGAATCAGAGCTGAGTGGGTCCTAATTCAGGTGCTTAAGAGTTGGATTGGTATAATGGAGTGGTGAGCCTTTCTCAGAAACTCCCTTGGGCAGGAAAGTGAAACTTTTTCCTTAAAATGGCGACTATCACTTAAGATGGCCATCCAGATGCTAAGCAAAGACCTTATATCCTGCCCCCTTTTTTGGTTTTTTATTGGGCCCCTTTGGGAGCAGGGATGTAGGTCAACCTTCTATAATGCTTCCTGCTGGGAAGGGGTGGCATTGGAATCCCTCATGGAGGCATGGATATCATTGGAATGATGATGGAGGTTGAGTAGTGGTGGCATGCTAGTGCCCAAGGGAGTAGGGTTTCCTGCCCCTTTTATGGATTTCAGATTTCCTTTGTTCCCATACCCCCTCCTCTCATCCTATCCATGTCACCAAAATGTGGAGTCATCCAAGGACAGGAAAGAAGAGACCCATGAGTATAGACAGGAAGGGAGCACCCAGGTCTACTCATTAAGGACACCTTGCAGGAAAGAACAATTCTCTGGAAGAAGTTAATCTTGGCAATCTTGGGAATCTTGGAGTAGGGAGAAGTGCTCTTAAAGTGTTAGCATTTTGTTTTCTTTGATTCAGCCCCTATCTTCCTGACCCAATATTTCATTATCTATACTGACTGTCCTTTTGCTCTGGCCTCAGAACCACCAAAAATCATGAGCCAAAATAAGTATTTTCTTTTAATAAGTTGATGATCAGAGATGGTATTATTGTTTGTTTATTTGTTTTTAATAATAATACAGAGTTAATACAAGTAATCTCCTGAATATGTACATCGTCAAAGTAACAATTAGATGTTCAAAACTGTGCATAATACTGGCTGACTGATGTCAAGCTATATTATTTTTTTGTATTCTTGAAATAGTGAAAATATTGATGGAGAGAATCAAGAGTGTGAGAGATATTCCTATCACATTGAAAACACAATTGAGATTGTGTGACAATCAGTAGCACTAGGGAAACCCACAAAAAGCTGAAAAGGGAGAGTATGTACAGAGATGTGTAATATATACTAATGATCCAAAAGGGATAAAAAAGAAATAAATTGGTAGGCAGAAACTACTAAATGTTGCCTAGGAAAGAAACTTTGATTTATCTTTCATTTTGTTCTTTAATATTTATTATTTGTAGCTGTTAGCCTACATTTTTACATTTAAGATTTTTTCAATCTCTTATATAAGGACAATTGGTGTGGAAATATACTTCCCCTGAGTTATTTTTATATCCTTTTCCTTTTCATAGATATATTGGTTGGATATCACATTAAAATACAAAATATATAAAAAAATTTACATCTACTATCATATTGACACCTATAAATTTAAACAAGACAATTCTCTTATATATAAATAAAAAATAGAAAGATTGTATGTTCAGTATATAAAAATCATTTTCTTCCTTTAAATTGAAGTCATTTAATTTTGTGTAAAGTCCTGTTTATTTGTTATTTATTAATTTATCTGTTTATTTATTCATTAGCTCCATTACAAACTGGCACTTATTCAAACAGCTATTATTGGGGACATTGCTAGGTGTCTGGAATGAGGGAATTGATTCTTGATCTCTCAAGATGTGATGTAATACATTTAGAAAGGATTGATGGGTGAGTAAATGTCAACCTTTTATGGTTTCCATATTGACTCACTGATCAAAACTAATTAACTATAAGTATCCCAAGACAGTGTGACTCAAGTGTACATTGCTTTTTTTCCTGTATAATGTAGGATAAAATGTTGCTCAGAGAGAAATAAGTGAAATTGAAGTGCTAGGTATTCTTTCAAATATGATGAGATTATTGTTAATAATTATCATGATTATACACTTTAAAAATCTTAAAATTACTAATATTTAGCACTAAAACAAACCAAATAAAAAGACAGTTCACAAAACACAAGATGAACTCAATTTTAGAAGAAGCATAAATGACACTTCCTTATATGCATTATCTTTTTCATTGTCCATGGCTATTAATTATATAAAACCTATCTTCCCTGTCAATGGTGTTATGCATTCATTCTATAGTATTCCACTGGATGAAGTTTTGAATTTTCTTTTAATTTCTGAAAATATGTTCTTGGTAGGAAATATCAAGAAGGAAAACTACTTCTAATAGGGAAAAAAAAACTACTTCAATAGGAAAACTACTTCTAAATTTTGCAACATTACTGGAGTTCCAATTTTGAATGAAGGAAGATAATATAATTAAATTATATCAAGTATTAAGGAAACATAATGACATTTTTTATACCATATTTTACAAAATGGAAAAGTTATTTTGCAAAGGTATATTCAAGTTAACAAATAAAAATTTAGAACATGACATTTGAGGGAAAAAATTGTGCTCAGACATTTAAATAAGTAGCTACTGGTATATAATATATTACCCATAAAATATTTTTTCTAAGTTAATATATGTTTTAAAGTCTAAAAAATATTCACTGTGATATAATAGGACTCAAAATGTAGTCAGATTATTAAAAGTGCACAGGAATCATAAAGCATAAATTTAAGAAAGTGATTTTCTCTGAGAAATGATTTTGGGAATAGGTTGGTTGATAAATTGAATGTCAAACTTCAATCATTCTATGATGTTTGTTTCTTAATTGTAAAGGTCTAAAATAATTGTCATGATTTCATATCAGTGAGGAATTGATACATATTTTTTCTTTATATTTTAATTTCATTCATGGTTTATTAAAAGTAAAAAAAAATCACCAGGACATGATAGTGCATGACTGTAATCCCATCAGCTCAGGAGGCTGATGAAGGAGGATTACAAATTCAAAGCCAGTCTCAGCAATTTAGTGAGGCTCTGAGCAACACAGTGAGACCCTCTTTCAAAATAAAAAGTTAAAAATGACTGGGTATGTTGCTCAGTGATTAAACACCCTCTGTTCAATTCCTGGTACCAAAAAAATTAAAAAATAATAAATGAATTATAAAATAAAATGGTCCAACAACTACAAGTTTGTTTAAAATAATTTAATCTCCAGATTTGAACAAAAAGCAAAACACAATGTATTCATTTCTTAAAAAGATAGTATTTTTTTTCAGTTTCAAAAATTAGGAACAGAGTTCAGAAAAACATATTGTGTTTCAGAAGTATGTTTTGAATGTAAAAATTTCAAAGATTAAACACTATTCTTACTTTTCAAATAATTAATCCTACTTACCTAAATAAGGAAGAGCATTTTGTTCATTTGTTATAACTATATCTCTAAAACTGAGACTTAGAGCAATAAAATAAGTGATAGATGAATCTTCATTACTTAAGTCATGGTTTCAAAATAGAAACTCTCCAGATATTTTTAATGTTGTAAAATTTGTGGGTAATTTTTTTCAATTTGTGCTCTAAAATAATCACTGCATTTACTTCACAAAAGGTATTAAATTTTATCTTTTTTAAATGTGTGTGTTTTATATATCTATTCTATAATATTTAAAATGTAAAAATTACCTAAAAGTTTTCATGGTTCCTAGCCAGGCGCAGTGGCTCATGTCTGTAATTCCAATGGCTCAGGAGGCTGAAAGAAGAGGATTGCAGGTTCAAAGCCAGCCTCAGCAATGGTGAGGCACTAAGCAACTCAGTGAAATCCTGTCTCTAAATAAAATACAAAAAAGGGCTGGGGATGTGGCTCAGTGGTCAAGTACCCCTGAGTTCAATTTACAGTACCAAAAAAAAAAAAAAACAAAAAAGTTTTCATCGTTCCTTTGGGCTTATTTTAACTGAATATATATGGAATATTTAAATGTATGCCACACAAAAGGAAGAGTTAGAAGCAGCCAAAGATAGGTTTCAAAACTCATAGAATTTCATTAAATAATTCATTTATTATTATTTATTTCCCTGAAAGAAAGAAAATGTTTTCAAATACTTTCAATCAAAAGAAAGTTTTAAAGTTTCTTTGGCAAGACTGAAGAAACCATTTATTACCAAAGTCAAATGTCCAATATGGTCTAAAATAATACGTTAAAACACTGTTAACATAATGAACTTCATAGTCCCCATGAATCAAAAATCTTTTTCCAATAATATTATTGTACAATTTGTAATAAGAAATGCATATTCTAATTCTAGATACATTTTCATTTGATATTAATAAGTGAACCCTCTTCTTAGAAAGAGGATGCATATATGTGACAATCAATTTTTTATTTTTCAATAATTTTATTAAAGCCTGACTTAATGCAACACTACTAACTGATTTGTCTTAAATACATTGTTAGAAAAATCTAATTTTATAGATGGAAAAGCCATTGCTAAACAGGTTCAAATGAAATTTCTCCAAGAAACAAACAAAACAAACAACAAAAAGCTTAGTTCAAATTCTAGAACATTCACATTTGCAGATAGTGCCTATAACTATTCTCCATCCATTTCCTATTTCATCTTTTTCTTGATCTTTTCCTTCCCCTTACCTAGAATTTCCTATTTTTCACTCCCAATCTCCCAAAGGTAACATAATATTTCTAGGAAATCTAGATACAATCTACAAAAAATAGAGAAAATTTTGCTTCTCTTTTACTAATGTATATTAGCTAATTTCTGTATATTCACTAGTTATATTAAATAATATATATGTAATATATATAATTTAACAATAGAAGATGTAAGTAGCATTTTTTACATAGCAAGACTATATTTAATATTTTATTTTAAAGAATAATATGGTTTTTGTCCTTAACTATGAATATTTTAATATTCATAAAGTGATCTTTAATTTATTGTTTACTGGGTAATTTTAAACAAAAGTAAATGTTGAATTTTGAGTCCTCTTTCACATTAAAGAGAATAAGTTTCTTAAGGGTTTTCTGAGACTTACTAACGTGGTTACTAACTCCCTAATACTGAATCATTTTAATATTTCTGGAATAAATCACAGTTGGAAAAACTGAATAATTTTTCAAAGAGGTTGCATTCTATTTGTTAATATATATTTAGGGTTTTGTCTACTATCCATAAGCGAATTTAAGCTATAGGTTTCCAGGTCAAAATTCATAACACTTAAATGTAAGTGCTGACTACATATAAAGAATTTGAAACATTTTAAGTGATTCTGTGGGGTTCTTTAATGGAAAGGAATTTGGGGGTAATTTTCAACTATATAAAAGAGCTACAAAATTATGACCCAGAATATGGAGAAAATCAATCTTCCTTAGTATACTAGTTACCTTTCCATGATTATAACAAGTTATCACCAAATAATCAATGAGTTATAAAAAAGGTAGTAATTGCTCATGGTTTTAGAGGTTCCATTCCCTGATATAGTTGGTCTCACTCTTTGGGGACTGCAACAAGGCAGCATATCATGGTCCACATGCAGCAGAGCAAAATTGCTCACCTCATTGCCAGGAAACAAAATGAGGGAACTGGAAATATCCTGGGTCATACAGTTTCCTATAAGGGTCCACTCTTATTTTTCTCTTGACCTCCCCAAAGACCACTCCTCTGAAAACTTCCACCATCTCCCACCCATGGCCACTCTGTGGAACACCTTTTAGAACTGGACCTTTGGGGACATTGAAGATCCAAATTATCGCACTCAGGAATGCATGAGATAAAATTAGGGGACAAAAAAAAAACCTTGCAAGTTCAATTCCAGGGACCAGTGTAATAAGGTGAACATTGCCATAAAGTGAGTCATATACTCTTTCTGTTTTCTCAATACAAATAAAAAGTGACATTTACACTATACTGTAGTCCTTTGTACCTGAAAATGTGTAAATCTCAATTAAAATATTTTATTGTCAAAAATGCTGTCAATCATCTTCTTTTCCTTAAGCAAATCCTAAAAGTCTTGCTAGTAGAGGATTTCGACTTGATGTTGAGTTTCTAATTGATCATGGGAGTAGTTGCTGAATGTTGGGAGGGCAATTTCTTAAAATAAGATAACGACAGAGTTTGCTCCTTTTATGAGAAGTTTCTCTATGGCATATAATGTTGTTTTATAGTATTTGACCTACAATAGAACTTCTTTCAGAATTGGAGTAAATCCTTTGAAATTCTACTGATACTCTATAAATTATGTTTGTGTAATTTTCTCAGCCATTTATCATCATTTTAACAGTGCTCACCAACCTCTTCACCAGGAACATATTCCACCTCAAAAAAACATTTTCTTTGATCATTCTCAAGCAACTCTTCATTCATTCAAGTTTTTATCATATAACTAAAGGAACTTAGGGATATTTTCAGGCTGTGCTTGTAATTCTGTTCATCTTGTTATTTCTACATATGCAGTTAATTCTTCCATGGAAGTCTAACCATCCCCCACCCAAGTCATCCCTGAGAGCTGCAATCAACTCCCAAACTCCCATTTATGTGGATATTTTGACCTCCTTCCATAAATCAAAAATTTTCTTTTTGACGTTCGAAATGGTGAATCCTCTGCAGAAGGTTTTCAATTTACTTTGCCCAGATCCATCAAAGGCATCAGTGTCTGTGGCAGATAGAGTCTTGTGAAATGTATTTCTTAAATAATAAGAACTGAATGGTGAAATTACTTCTTGATCCTTGGGCCTGAGAATAGATGTTATGTTAGCAGTCATGAAAATAATCTGGTCATAGGTGTCCACTGGAGCTCTTGGGTGACCCAGTGCATTGTCCATGAGTAGTACTATTTGAAAAAAAAAAAAAAAAAAAAAAAAAAACTTTTTTTTTCTCCCCTCTGAAAAGTAGGTCTCTACTTCGGTCTTAAAAAATTCAGGAAGCCCTATTGCAAACAGATGTGCTGTCATGCAGGCTTTGTTTTTTTCATTTATAGAGCACAGGCAGAGTAGATTTAATATAATGTTTAAGAGCCTGAGGGCTTTGGGAATGGTAATTGAGCATTGGCTTCAATTTAAAGTGGCCACTGCATTTTTCTGTAACAAGACAGTAAGCTGGACCTTTGAAGATTTGAGTAAGGCATGGATTTTTCTTATTTATAAAATCCTTAGATGGCATATTCTTCACTAGGAGGCTGCTTCACCAACAGGGAAAATGTGTTGTGTAATGTGGCCCACTTCATCAATTATTTTACTTGTATCTTCTGAACACCTTGCTGTCCATTCTAAGTCAGCAAGGCTGCTGCACCTTGCATTTTTCTGTTGTGGAGATGGCTTCTTTTCCTAAACATCATGGATCACCCTCTGTAGCTTCAAATTTTTCTTCTTTAGCTTCCTCATCTCCCTCAGTCTTCACAGAACTGAAGAGAGTAGGGGCCTTGCTGTGGATTGAGCTTAGGCTTAATGGAGAGTTGTGGCTGGCTTGATCTGTCCATATCACAAAATCCTTTTCCATATCAGCAAGGCTGTTTCACTTCCTTTTCACTCATTTGCTCATTAGAGTAGCAATTTTAATTTCCTTCAATTACTTTCCCTTGCATTTAAACATGGATGTTAAGTGCAAGTAGCCTACCTCAGCTTCAGACACATTTTCCCATCTAACCTCGATCATTTCTAGCCTTTGATTTAAACAGATGTGTGAATCATCCTTTTATTAAATACCTAGAGGTCACTATAGGATTATTAATTGGTCCAGACTTAGAATTGTCTTTTCTGAGGGAATAAGGAGGCCTGAGCAGAAGGAAGGAAACAGGGGAACAAACGATTGGGATGTGTGTTCTTAGAACACACATAACATTTACAGATTAAATTTGTTGTTTTACCCGAGCATTATTTTAGTGCCTCAAAGCAATTACAATAGAAACAGCAAATATCACCAAAGTTCAGTATAAGAGCTGTAGCATGTGGCAGTGCTTTAAATATTGTTAGAATTACCAAAATATCACACAGAGGTGCCAAGTGAACACATGCTATTCACTATAGCACCAATAGACTTTATTAGCAGGATCACCCTAACTGTTTAATCTGAGAAAAGATGCAATACCTGCAAAGTTCAAAAGAATGAAGCATAATAAAAATGAGGTATGCGTGTGCTAAAGCAATGATCACCAATATTGTATTTCACATATCAAGAAAATACAGGTAATATTGAGCATGTTAGCAGAAACGTGGAAACGATTTTTAAAAACCTGAATTAAACTTCTAGAAATATAAACTACAATATGTAAGATGAAAGATGCACTGCATAGAATTGGCAACAAATTATTCATTTTAGAAAAAAAATACTATTGATCTTAAAAAACAAAGACATAGAAACTTTCTAAAAAGATCCTTCTTCCCCAAATTGAACACAGCCTCAGTGGACTGAGTGAAAACTTCAAATCACCTTGCATACATCAAACTGGAGTTTCTTCAAGAGAAGAAAGATGGTAGTTTAAATAAAAAGCATTTTTCAATAAATGAGGATTTAAAATTTTAAAATCTTGATGAAAACAATAAACTTGGGCTGGTGATATAGCTCAGTTGTAGAGTACTGGTCTAGCATTTGCAAGGCCATTGGTTCAATCCCCAGCAACACAGAAAAGAGAAAAGAAGAGAGAAAAGACTTGTGAAGAATCTATAAACAGAAAATGCATAGGATTCATAGGAAATGTGAAGAAACTACAGTGAAGAAACTGCATCATGACATAATATAATCAAGTAGTTTGACATTGATGGTAAAAGAAACTTAAAATGATCCAAAAATACACACACACTACACACACACACACACACACACACACACACACACACACACACACCATATAGAGTAACAGAAAATGTAAATCAGAAGACAGAGGAGGGACATCTTTGAAATCCTGAAAGGGAAACAAACATTCCTTCCAATTTAATGTTCCACATTCAGTAAAAATATCTTTCAATACTAAAGAAAAAATAAGAGCTTTTTCTCAGAAATAACAAAAACTGAAAGAAATACGCACTAACTGACCTGTACCAGAGATAATATTAAATGAATATCCTCAAGCAGAAGGAAAATGATAGTGGCTGGAATGAAAAACATTGCAGGCAGTAACTGTGAGGAAGTATAAAACTTCTATGGAATATGACATATCTTATGTAATATATGATACAATACAATATATATACAACATAATGGACTAATTAAAGTAAATACAAAAATATTCCATTGTGGAATCTACAACATGCATAGATGATAAAATACCTTCAACATAAAGACAAAAGCAGGGAGAATATAAACTATCATACATTGCTTCAAAATTCCCATCTATATTATATAGTATGATATCGCTTCAAGATAGTTTCTGATAAATTAATGTACTCAAATAAACAGAGAAGGATTTATAAATGACAGATGAAAATGGGATTATAAATAGCCAAATTTTTAAAAGAAAGTAGAAAAACCAGAAAAAAAATATAAAGAAGAAATGAGAATAAAAAAGACATTATTATTGCCGTATGTATATGCGTGATTGCATGAACAATGTGATTCTGCAACCTGTACACTCAGAAAAGTAAGAAATTATACCATATCTGATCCAAATGTAGGATATGTCAAGATCATTGTACTGTCATGTGTAACTAATTAAAACAAATAAAAAATATATATTCAAGTAAAAAAAATTCACACTAAATATTTGTAGACAGCATGAATTAATTGTCAAAAGCTATAAAAAAGAAGAAATGAGGTAAGTAGAACACAAATAAAAATCATGAATTTAAATCCAAGCATATTAAAATTATGTAAATTATAAGTCCAACATTTCAATTAAAAGACAAAGATGATAATGATGATTTGATAGTTACATGAACTGATATGAATTCCAAGTAGGAAAAAAAAAATGCATTTCAAAAAAACAGTGCCTGTAGCCAAGGCACAAATAAGACCATGGGGTGACCTAATCAATGAGCAAACACAAAGCCACTCAGAATGATGGCTAATGTATACAATAAAGTAAAATAATTATTGAATAAGATGAGTTTCTTTTCAAGTTCATGCTAACAAAGGTGGCAGAAAAAATGCATTTGTAATTGTTTGGTATTTTTCTCATAACTATTTCAAAGTTGGCAAATAAGCTCAATAAAACCTTTTGTTCATTAGTACTTTTCTAATCCACATACCTATTTAAAATGTTGTTCTGTTTTAATAGGCAGAGAACATGCCTGAGTCCTGTACTGATGTTTAAACAAGATTTACATTTCAGCTTTTATGATAGGCTTTACATTTCAACAATATGTGAGATTCCAAAAAAATTCTACAAAGTCTTTACTTAGAATGTTATGCATCCTGTTGTAGAAAACAGACCCGTAGAGAGGCAGCAGGCAGCACTCAGAGAAGGGACTTTTAAAGTTTAACTCCAAACTCTGAGCCCTGATCCCCAGTTTCTCACAACATTTATAGGTTATTTGGTATCATTTAGACCTATCCTATCATTGGGGCTTTTTTCCTCTTTTTTTTTTTTTAATATCCTAATCTAAGTGAATAAAGGCCTTGTGCAGGGTCTCTAACATAAACCATGCTTACAGAAACAGATAAGAAGCTGCTCTTTTCACAGGTTATCTGTTAAATCTCTAACCCTGGGAGACAGGCACAGGGGTATTTACTTTTCAAGAAGAAGTAGACAAATTACTAGAGAGAATAATTTACAATCCAAAAGGTTGAGACTCATGGTTAATTAGGTTTCTTAAAGAAAGCTTGACAGAAGGGGAGAGGAACTTGATACTTTCCCCAGGCAATGGTTTCTTAGCATGTTTTAATAATTTAATTTTACACCCAGGTTTGGTTTTGCCATCGCAATAGTATTGAGATGAATGATAGGCTTTTGAGGAAGACATGATTTCTTTCTATTCAGAGTTGTGAGGCCAGCTTCAGGGTAGAAATGCTTCCATTTTTAACAAAATTCCTTACAGAAGTAAATCTTCTTCGGCAGCAAAGATTCAACAGCCATCACTACAATCTAGTGTCTTGGAAGATTCTGCTAAATGGCAAGCTGATTGACAAGGTTTTTATAGCATCTGCATCAACATCAGTGTATTTTTGGCCCATCAGGAAAGAAGGACATGAAAGAAAGTTATCTCCAGACCAAACTAACAATATTGAAATGTTTCTGCCCAGATGATTGAAATTGCTGCTGGCTTCTTCTTGCCAATAGACTTTAGTTCTCACTCTTTTTTTCTTCCTACTCCTCCCACACAATTGTCATGTGGTGGAATCCCTTGCCTATTTCATGTCTCTGTTCAAATTAGCATCTCAGAGAAATAGTGAACTCTAATTGAAATTGCATGACATGCTCTGCTTAATTTTTCATCATCATTATCACTACTGAAGTAAATATTTTTCTCTTGTGTATTTCTATATCATTCAAAGGATTGAAAGCTTCAAAAAGGTAAGGAAATTGTCTTTGAATATCATATTTACAATCTCCTGAAAAGCTTCACATTCTGTATTTAACTAACAATACTATTTTCTGCAATAGAGGTGTTGAGAAAGTTCTTAGACTTTTTTTGCAGGGGTCTGGGCGGGGGGGGGGGGGGGGGGGCGCGGCAGTTTCCCGGGATTGAACTCAGAGGCACTCTGCCCCTGAAACACATCCTCAGCCCTAGTTTGTATTTTATTTAAAGACAGGGTCTCACTGAGTTGCTTAGTGCCTCCCCATTGCTGAGGCTGCCTTTCAACTCACAATCCTCCTATCTCAACCTCCCAAGCTGCTGAGATTACAGACATTCAACACTGTGCTCAGTCCTTAGACTTCAATTTATGTTTACATTATTCTTTTTCCCTGTCACTTAGAGGCCCTAAATCTAGGTGTGAATGATGAAGTTCAATGAGATTCAACTTGGCACATCCCTAGTAATCGATAGAATTTTGAAAATTTCACATGTGTGTAACAAACAAAACTCTTTAATTCTAATAGATATTAATGAGATATGAAATGAGTTAGAAGGAAACCTGTTTTTTGGTTATTCTAAAACAAAATCAAATCTTTGCAAAATATTCTAATTAATACTACTTCATTGAAATTTTTACTTTTCACCATATGAAGGAGGCTATTACATTGGTGACACTGGTGGCAGCCAAAATTAGACATACCTTTTGGTACACTTTCTCTGCTACATTCCTTTCTCAGTAAACCTGAGCATGACTTGGGATTTGCTTCATCCAATACAATTTGGCAGAAACAACACTAAGATGCTTCCTTCCAGTTCTAAGTCTTCAGACCCTGGAAGCTTGTGCTTCAGGGTCCTTGGGAACCTGAACACAGACCAAAGAAGTCCAACTGCCCATCTGGAGAGACTGTGTAGAGGGATGCAGTGGTAAAGTCACAGGAGAAGAAGGGGTGATTGAGACTACATGAAGAGAAGCAGATGAAGAGGAGGTTCCTCCACTTTCACATTTCCTCTGTGCCTCTCTGTGAGCTCTCCCTTTCCATTAATCTATAAAGATTCTGGTTGTTGAGTTTAATAATCCAGTATTACCTCATCTTAACTAATTAAGTCTTCAAGGGCTTTATTTCTAAAGAAGCTTACATTCGGAGAAATTCTAGGTGAACATGCATTTGCAGTGACATATTTCAGTGCAGTACACCAGTGATCTCAGTAAGACAGCTGATTTCAGTCTTGACTCTAGCTGAATGTAGCCACACCATACTGATAGTCCAGCTGACCTCAGTCCTTATGAAAGAATGGTGAAAGAAATAAAATGATTGTTGCCATTACTGTGGTATGTTATTGTGTTATTTGCTGCACATCAATATAGACTGGTTGAAATTCTTCTCAGCTTCCTGAGGACTCATACTAAGACTATGCCAACGTATTACCACATAGAAAGTGAATGACTGAGTGAACAAAATGCATGCTCAATGTTGGACTTTAATCTGTTGACTGTCTAGCAAACAAAAAGCATCACAGAGAAGCACAATTCAAAGCCAGGGATTAGCTACACAGCCAATCACTATTCCTCATGGTCGATCAATACAGTCAAGTTGTAAAGTCATCTGTTTATGCTAGGTAATTTTACAATCAAGGATTACAGTTAATTTAAAATGTCCTTTGAAAAAACAATTACTTCTTTAGTCAATTTGAACTTTTACTTATTGATCAACACTGCCAGTTTTAGCTGGGGTTTATTTAATGTTGCTTTATAAAATGTTTATGACAATGGAGACTATTTACTTGCAGTAACAACACTTAGATCAACAGTCTCAATTTCCCTTTGGATAAGAACATAAATTAGAAATAACTCTTCTTTTCTCTCTCCCCCCATCAAGTGTTCCTGTACATAAAAACTTGAAAGTAATCCTTTAGTCTTCTTCTCAGTTCTTTTATAAATTTGAATCTTCTGAAATTCTATGTTTAAAAAAATCTGCCTTGATGAACCACTTCAGAGTTGTATTTAATCTGGTCGTTTGCATAGTGATTAATTTAAAAGGTGTCTCATTCTTTAAAGCACAATTACTATTTTCTAGTTAAAAAAAATCATGAACTGTTTTTTCCCAGCCCATGATAATTTTCCCTGTATAAAAGTCTGATATTCAATGTAGGACTTAAGCAACTCAGTGAGACTCTGTCTCTAAATAAAATATAAAATGGGCTGGAAATGTGGCTCAGTGGGTAAGTACTCCTGGGTCCAATCCCTAGTACCCCCCCCAAAAAAAAATCTGATACTAAATTGTTATTAATTCTTTTAAAAATACCAACACCCATTTTCAAAAATTTTGTGGAGATATAACACTATGATCAAAGATTCATATTTCTCAAAAATATATATATGCCCAATTCAATATATTGATTGGTTTTAATAGGATATTTAACAAAAGAAATCTTAGTCCTTGTTCTTTTCTTTTAACAATATGTATTTTAAGAAAAATGGCGAAGAAAACGCATTTTGTACTCTGTCCAAATTCCATTGTTAATTTTCTTCACTGTAAAATAAATAGACCACATTTTAATCTTTCATTGTATAAATATTAGATTTTCCTAGGAAAGTATATAGAAAGTTGCCACTCTGTTCTGTTTAGAAATGTGCTCATATTTTGCACTTCTAGACAGAGAAAGATTATCTGAGAACAGTAAGATAATAATCCAGTTATTTCAAAACAATAAAAAGTCCCCCTTCTTGGTTGAATACCATCATTTTTTTCTGACTTTCAGTTTGAAAAAAAATAAATAAAATGAATTTTTGTGACTAAATTGTAAAAGTCATGTATAGATATGAATCTAAAATTGCTCTTATGTGTTTTAACTTTCTTTATTCAAGCAGAAGTAGCATTTCTTTTATTATTCTTTGGAATCACATAAAATCACCAAACACAACTATTAAATGTAATAGCTGTACACATTAGAAATTCAAGGTTGAAGTAACTAGAATGAAACAGCAGATTTTAAAGGAACAAGACTGTCACTTAGTGTCAATGTTACAATTCCATTTATCAGCTCCATTAACTTAATGGTCAGAAAAAAATTCTCCATACTTTCTTCTCCCCGGTGCATATTCCCTCTCACACACATCTGAACTAATGCTAATGGTAAAGTGATGCTATCAGCATTCTTTTATGTAGCTTTTATTGTTTTCCATAAAATTCTGTCACTGGGATAAAACTAATGATTTTATACATCTGGCCTATCCACACAAACTCCATTTTTACTTTTGTAATTTTCATGCAAGCCTTCTTTTCCACTCCTTTAACTTAGAATAGTTTTGTCCCATGAAAGTTGAAATATCAAAGAGTCAGAAACCTCATCAAAGAAAAACAGGGACTTTACCACTTTTTCATTGTAGATCTTCATGTGAAGCCTTTTAGATGACTATTTATCTCTCCAGGCCTCATTTATATTACACACTATCACACAATAGACTTTCTGGTATTTAATGCTGAAAACTCCAACTGGTGATGTGTAGTAAAATTTTACTGCTTATCTCACACACACACACAAAAAAAAAAATAGAAAAAAAGGAGCAATTCCTATACCTTCTTTGCAGTTGAAAAGTTCAACCTTTATCTGTTTAGCCAGCTTTAATTCAAGATAGGTCTCTTTCCACAGAGAGGAGAATTGCTGAAACATCAAGCCTTTTATAGCAATTCCTTTTGCAAGCTGATTTGCCTGCTGATGCACATGCATTTCCCCTTCTCCCAAGGAGTTTATGTGTTTCTTTTATAAAGAAGTCTTACCTGATGGATGTGTCAATAATACACCTTTTTCTGGTTTGGGGCAATTTTTGTGTGTGTGCATACATTTATACATATTACATATGCTGTTTTGTTAATCGGTCATGCACTTCTTAAATCACGTGGAATCTCTTGAGAGTCCTGGATTATATCCAGAATATTTGAATGAAAGTGGATAAATGAATTTTGACATGCTATTTATTGGTACAAATCAAGATGTCACAGCTGTAGGTACCTGATCATAGAGGTAATTATCTCACTAGATTCCTGTAATGCTCTGCTCTTTTAGTGTATACATATATTTCTGAAATAGCTAACTAGTGCTATGTTCTTTATTGCTTCATTTGATTGGCATTTTAATGAGATGTTAAGTAGAAATGATAGTTAAAGTAGTTTATGCCTTTTTTGCCTTTATTCTCACATTAGATTTCATACTCTGTTTTTGTTTTGATTTGATTTTTTTGAGAAAAATTTTTGCTTTATTTTTTCAAATGTTTGCAAAAATTAGCAGCCAGAATACCTCAATCATTCCCTGGTTTCACTGCTTACCAGTTGTGTAACTTTGATTTAATCACATAACATTTGTTGCTGTTGTTAAAAATATTTTAACTTGTTTCAAGGGATAATAATCACTGTTTATTTCATATAGTTTTGTGAAAGAATCATGTAAAATAAAATATAGTGCCCTTTTCCTGAAAACTATACAACTCCATACCTAAAATGTGAAATAACTAAACTAAAATGAACACAAAATTAATTCAACTAGGTTTTCTTTTACACATCCATCCTTGATAAGGAATGCCAGGTACAAATAAAACAAAAATCACAGAATAATACATTTGAGCAAACTATAGTTGCTAACCCCTATCGAATGCAATCATTGAACACATGTAAGAAAAAAAAATGTAGTTCTCTCTGAAGATTAAAAGACTAGAGACGTGTTTTATATAAATAAAAATATTTACTTATAAATATTAATATCTTTCATTTGGTGGGTAAGTTTTATAAAATTTTTTTAAGTGAGGGAGTAAGATGATGGATTTCTAGATGGAAAATAGTTATTTTTCTATGGGATAGATTTTCTGAATTTTTACAAGATGTAAGGTGAACTGTAAGGAATAGTGGGTCAGGCCTGTTCATTTTCCACACATGAAAAACCTGCATTTAATTTTAAATGCCTTGCATCTCCTGAAGTTCTGCCCTTTATATTTTTACTTATCCTCTGCATAGCAAGCAGTATGTAAGATTTCAACTTCATTTCTACATTTCACTCAAATGCACTTTACCAAATTGAGATAGAAAGTGTGAAGCGTGACTGGTTTCCATTTTTAACTTCCTTTACCAGGTGCTCTTAAAACTTGCCAAGTGAAATTTTAATCTCCTGGCTAAGTATTGAAATCTACCTCTCACCTTATAATTATTTAAGATTTATGGTTAATTATTCACCATGCTTTTTAGGCATCTTCTTTACCAATAAAATATATTTTTCCAGTTTTTGATGAAATATTTTTGTTGTAATCACTAAGAAAATTTGGGATTTACATATCGACTTCATCTTTGTGATTTAAAAAAGTAGAAGCTACTGTTCAATACAAAGTTTAGAGTAGCAAAACTGAAAAAAATAAACGAACTAAAAAGTGAGCATATTTAACTAGATTCTGCATACACAGGTACAAGATGAAGTATTTATTACTTCTACATGATGAATAACATTTTTCACTGCTGGGGATTGAACCTAGGGCCTTGTACATGCGAGGTAAGTGCTCTAACACTGGACAACATCCCCAGACCAGAAGACAATTTTAAAAAATATGAAAATAAATAAAAATGAAAAAATGAAAATAAATAAAAATCCAAAGTTTGATATTTATTAATGTTTTAACCCAGAAGTATTTTCATATATTTATATCATTGATTGCTTTAAAATATTTTGCTCATGATGGGAGAATAAATAAATAAATAAATAAATATGTATGGCTTTGATGTTAAAAATTGCTTATCATTCCTTGAGAGGTCAATAAATATAATACCATATTAGGGTAATATAGGCAGATATTTTAAAAATGAAAATAAAGGCGTTAACATAAAATTTCAAAGTTAAACTAGCTTTTCAGAAAAAAGGACACTTTAGTTTATTAATAAAAATAATGTAATAAAAATATACATGGTCAGTCTTTCATAGGGTACCGAGAAAATACCACTGTAATGGATATGTCTACTAGGACTATCTAGAATAATCAACCTGGTTCTTAATTTGTAATAATGAGTTTATTAAGCAATCCACAGACATGTGTAATAAGAAATTCACATCTTACATAGTTACATATTAAGTAAAAAAGATGGTTGACATAAGAGGAATCAGAAAATTTATAGAATGGAAAAAATATTACAAAGGTTTCTCATTAACGCCTTCATAAAATTTAACATAATGTGTTACTCATAATTAGCTGACAAACAGGTGTGCATACAATCAATTAAAACCAAATACAATTATTTGACTTAAAACTATTATTCCTATTTCCTTTAAAATAAATGGTGAAAGAATTTATAGAACTCATAACCTAATACATTAGTTCTCCTTCTTATCCCTGAGGGTTACATTATAAGACTCCAGTGGATATCTGAAATTGAGGATAGCACTGAAACTTATATGAAATATGTTCTTCCGTATATGTACAGACCTATAATAAATTTTAGTTTATAAATTAGGCAAAGTAAAATATTAATAACAATAGTAATAAAAGAGTAATCATGACAATTAAATATATTTCATTAACATTAACACAAAATTAATTCAAATTAATATAAAAAATTAACACAAATTAATATAAAATTTCTTTTTCATATAAAATTTCATTTCAAATTATGTAAATATGCTTTCTGTTTCTCAAAATTTATTCTTTTGTATTATTCAGCTTTCATTTCCTATTTATTTTGAAACAGGGTTTCACTAAGTTACCCAGGATGGCTTTGAACTTATGAGTCTCCTGTCTCAGCCCCCATAGTAACTATGATTACAGGTATGAGCCACTATGCCAAGCTTCAACATATGTTAATGGATTGTAGATCTTAGCAATCTCAGTATGAACTGATTGTTTTTACTTATTATTAAGAAAACTTAATTTGTTTTTACTTCATGGAATTATTTTACAGTTTCTCTTTGTCATATTTGAACTACCAGTTTCTTTACTCTTGTGCTTTGAATCCATTAATAAGTAGAGTTGAGGGTTACTTGAACATAATATGGTCACTAAGTGCTACTGGTCAATTAGCACATATAGCAAGGATATGAATATTGGGGGCAAAGGGGTGAGTCATGCCCTTGTCACAATGGAGATTCATGGTATGAGACTGTAACAGATTATGCAGAATGGCACACAATCAATTTAAACTTATAAATTACTTATTTCTAGAATTTTCCTCATATTATTTTTAGGCTGTAGGTAATTATAGATAATGAAAACAGTGAAAGGCAAAATTGAGAAGGGGGGGTAGTTGTTGTGTGTGATTTAACCAAATGTGTGATCAGTTAAGAGCTCTTTGGCAAGTGCAATGTACAACCTTAAAATTATAATTTAGTTTTGATAGTTTTGGAAGGAAAGCTTTCAAAAGTATTTGACCTTTAGAAATGTATTAAAAATTGTTATTTTTTCAAGCGGTTCATAATAGAGGGAGACGTGGGCTTCATGATTTTTTTTGGCTTGTAATGAAAATTAAATGTGTATAACAATACAGATTTAGAATTGAATGGAAATAAAGCCTCTAATCTTGGAAATTCAAATGAGGTCAGCCTAGGTTATTTCCCTTAATTCAGAAACTCTACTAATAGAAATCTAAGTTATTAAAATATGTTCAAACCATATGTGTGTATGAACACATTTTTATTATCTATTCAAGCAAAATCTGAATATATCTTTAATTCTTGATACTTTTTTCTTCTCTTCATTTTGGTTATCTTTTAAAATAAATTTTTAATATCTTTTAAAATAAATTTAATTAATTTTATTACAACAATCTTTTTTGCATGTCCTTACATTACTAGATAATTATGTGTTTATATACTAAAATTGATGTCTCAAGCATATATAAATCTATGTATATTATATGCTAACAATAAAAAAACAGTGCAAAACAGCAAGAGAATGATTTTATTGGATATGAAATCAAAACTATTCAAAAAAGAAAAGCATTTCCTCTGTATTTAAGAGGATTGCTTTCAGGACCTTCTGTAGGCACCACAATCTAAGTATGTTTGAGTGCCTTATATAAAATGCATGATATTTGCACAACCCCTGGGTACTGTATTGGTCTTTTGATTACTGATAATATCAACACAACATAAATACTACTTATCTACTTGTTATACTGTATTGCTTATGGAGTAATGTCAAGAAAAAAACAGACTAAATATGCCTAGGCATAATGGCATAATGCCAGAATCCTGTGTCTAACTACATAGTTAATAAAGTTCAGCAACAATATAGCATTTTAATAATATTTTTTGATCCTAGTTTGTTTGACTTCTTGGAAGAAAAACTTACAGTTATGG